>NC_079909.1:20063310-20064577 GCF_024868665.1 Triplophysa rosa
TAATCATACTCATTATACATTTCCTGAGTAACATGCACCTCTACTTGCCACTTTTAAAGTAAAGTGTACAACAGTTGATTAGTGGACTTGAAAAGTAACTCCTTTAGTCCTTTAATTGTAGCCTAATTATGACAGTTCCAGTGGAGCACTGTTTATTAACTGTACAGTTTTGGACTTCTTACGCATTAAGCCGGTCCGCCATTGTCTGCCAGGCTTTCTCGCGTTCTTTAATTATGGCATTGGTATTGCCTTTTTTTCTTATGGTATCTTTAACCTCTTCATAGAACTCCATCAGGAGCTGTTGTTCAGCGGCCGTGAAGTATGAAGCGCGACTTTTATCCATGTTCCCATCGATGATTCTGTGAGCGATCGCGAGGTCTATTTAAGAATGCCGTGAACGTGCACTCATCCCAGCTATCTACACCTGGCTTTACCTAGCTTCGCGTTGTCATCCTGGCTTAGCAAACGTGCAACCAATTAACCCAGGATGCGCTGAGCAGACTAGGTCAAGCTGCGCTTGCTCAATTATCCGGGATTTCTTTATTCTACTTTTGTGCAATACCCCTCTGATGATGATGAACAGCAGCAGTTGTACACATTCAACAGCTCTTGTATTTCAGCACTTAAATACACTGACTCAAAACTCATTTTCCTATTCTACTCACTATACAATCTAATCTTATTATTGTTTATGTTTACTAAAAATGGTTATGTTAGAGATTGACATCAAATCAAAATCAAACTTTGAACTTAAAACGACTATAGACATCAGCTCTATGCTTTGTACTTTTAGGCACCACAAAGACTTAGTCATCTATAAGTTTCCTGAAAATGAATGTTAGCCATTTGTTATTATTGTTTATATGAAAGTCTACATCCAAATAATCTGCAGCAGGTCTCTAAAGTGTATCTGAAACATTTGATGGGTTAAAAAGATGTTGCAAAAAACTTTTAATCTGGCTCCTCATTGGACGTTCAATGAACGTTCAGTATTCATGTCATTTGGACGTCAACAGGGAACATTAAAAAGATGTCTAGAAAAGACGTCGTAAAAACTTTCATTCTGGCTCCTCGGTGGACGTCTTTTAAACATTCAACAAGACGTTAAATTGACGTCTTTTGGACGTGTCTGCTCAGTGGGAAGCGGGCTGTAAGCCAGTATACTGAGCCAGTATTCCAGAACCAGACCAAAGGAGCATTATTCTGCCAAATGGCACTTAACACATCACTCTAATGACATGTGATATATCATGAGCATAACTGACTT
>NC_079909.1:20064677-20099677 GCF_024868665.1 Triplophysa rosa
AACTTTAGGCAGACCTACATAAAACTCTCTGGCAATTCCACTGACCTCCACATATTCACTCTTGTACAACTCCAAATAAAAATTCACTGCTCTTTTCCGAATTTCCTTGACATTTGTAAGTTCTGTACCAGATTCAGATAACAAGGAATGTATAATTCTTCTTTGACCATTTTTCTTTTCAAGTCCAAAAAAATATTTGGTCGGGCCATCCATGTGCGTCACATTTTGAAAACGTGAACGTACCAGTGCACCCTGTGCCTTAAACCCCAACATATCATCCAAAGCCTTTTTTTTTTCCCTTAAACTTTTACAGCATTCATTATCTCCTTTAGAGTCCGCTAAATTTTGTAAATCTACAATTTCTTTTTCCAAAGCCTCTAATAACTGAGAAGTGTCTCTAGAACTATTGAGAGTATACATACGGCACAGTTGCTGTATTTCCACCTTTCCATATTCCCACCATAACTGCAAAGAAGTAAACAGAGACTTCTTGTTCTTAAAATTATTCCAAAAATAAATAAAAACTTCCCGAAAAAACTTATCTTGCAATAATCCAATATTAAAATGCCAATAAGCACTTTTTGGCTTGATATTAACAATAAAAATATGACAGCTGACTAACCCATGATCTGAAAAGCTTACCGGTGAAATTACACAATTCTTAATGCAACTAAAATGATGTTTAAAACAGTACCATCTATCCAGTCGAGCCATTGTTATATGGTTTTCTCTTATTTGTGTCCACGTATACTGTCTCTGTGTTTTATTTAACACTCTCCAGACATCATACAACTCATGTTCTATTACAATTTGTCTCAGCACACGTTGTGAAGCCAAATGTGGTTCTTTATGTTTCCGATCAACAGCATCATTTTCAGTGCAATTAAAATCTCCCCCTATAAATAAATACTCTTCGGGTTTGCAGGCTTCTATAACACTTTTAACCTTATTTAAAAACAAAACTCGTTCACCTCCCATTACTGGCGCATATACATTCAGAAAAACAACAGTAAAGTTCTCAAAACTGAGCCGTACTTTTAACAAATGACCCTCAATTACATTTTCTATATCAACTAAAACAGGAGTAACATTCTTACTTAATAGGATGGCAATACCACCACTATTTGTACTCTTATGACTTAAAAACAATTTTCCTTCCCATTCCATCATCCATTCACTTTCATTTTTTATATCACTATGGGTTTCTTGAATAAACATTACATCAACATGTTTTTGCCTTATTAGTTCAAAGAGCATTGCTCTCTTCCTATAATCTCTTGCACCATTTATGTTTAGACTGCCCAGTTTTAAATTATTCATAAAGTGAATTAAAAAAGACACTGAGCAAAACAAAAGGAGGCAAAAAGAAAAAAAAGAAAAATTAGAACACTTGTTTTTCATCATTCAGCATACTTGACCTCAACTTTTGAACAAATTTCCTCAACCTGTATACCTCCTGTTCTGTTAAACCCCCCAACCCTGTTTCTTTAATTGCCACTTTTGCTGACTCTATAAACAAACCACGATCCGGAAAAAAATCGTCAACTTTAATTCCCTTCATTCCTTTTGTTGTTTGCAAAAAAGACTTAATTCTCTCAATAGTATATGCACTCCTCCCCAGCCTTTTTAGGGAGACTGAATCAAGTGAACTCACAGATTCATTCTCACTCTCTGTTACTGAATCATCAGAATTACTACAATCAGAAAGAACTCCAAACATCTCATCATCTTGTTTGTCCTGAACCGGTTCTTTTTTTGTTTTTTTTCCACCCTTCTTGGTTTTATTTTTCCTTTTCAAAGTTGGTGTTTTAAAAAGATTATCATCTTCTGTCATGTCAACATCCCTTGAAATTTCTACCTCTGCAGCCACACCATTTGTTTTCTCCACTACTCTTCCTTCCTCATTATTCCCTTCTTGATTAGTTTGTTGTATATCATCCCTAATTACTCCATTCTCGCTCACCACTTTATCTTCTTGTTGCTGGTTTTCACAACCATCCTGTTTGTTTTGTCCATCTGCAACAACAACATTCTGTGGCACTGCAATTTCTACAATCCCAGGACACGCTCGGGCAAGATGTCCCTCCTGCCCGCATTTAAAACACTTCGTTGTTTCCGATGTAGCATATATGGTATAATCATAATTGTCAATTTTAAACTTCAAAGCAAGATTCAATTCTTCACCTTCATTATTCAGTACCATATAAACATGTCTTCTAAAAGAAACAACATGTTTTAGTTGCGTCGATTTACATCCTAAAGCAATCTTCTTGATCTGAGAAACAACTTTTCCATGTCTAGCCAGTTCTTTCTCAATCACTTCGTCTCTTATGAACGGTGGAACATTGGACACCATAATTCTTTTCGCAGGCTGCATCAGAGGCATTACCTTCGTATAAGAATCATTAATAACAACTCCACTTGCAACAATCTCATTAACTTTATTCACATCATCGAGGAACAAAACAACCGCGCTGTTCATTCTTGATGCTGATAGAATGCTTTTGTAACCAACAACTTGCGCTACAGCTAAGCTACAATCCTCCACTGAACAGCGATCCGCGGGGATAACTCTAATGCCATGCCTCCGCGTTAGCTTATCAAGGCTAACTTTTTCAGCCGCTGCCATTTCGATCAGCACAAGCTGATCAACAGCGCTTACACTTTTCCTAACTGTAATAAACTTCCAAACGTACACCAAACACTTAGATAAACAGATAGAAAAGTTTGAAAAACTCACTCAGTCTGCAAATACACGCTCACACTCCACACACGTTCAAACTCCGCCCACTCACTCCGCTCATGCGCAAACAGAGAGAGAGAGAGAGAGAGAGAGAGAGAGAGAGAGAGAGAGATAGAGATAAAGACAGAGAGAAAGAGAGAGAGAGAGAGAGAGAGAGAGAGAGAGAGAGAGAGAGAGAAAGAGAGGGAGAGAGAGAGAGAGAGAGAGAGAGAGAGAGAGAGAGAGAGAGAGAGAGAGAGGGAGGGAGAGAGAGAGAGGGAGCGTTTTAGTAAAGGGGTTTAAGGACGATAGCAGAAGGTTGCTGACCTGAGTTTAATTGTTGAAACAGATGAAGAGTATTATAGAGGTCATTATAGAGGTCAAATAAATTTGATGAGAAATGTTTGAGATGGTATTGAGATCTTCACTAATATTGACTTTTGATTGCCGACGAGACAAATCTGAGCTCAGTTTGACATATTGTTGACGTCTCTTCTCAAACTCTCATGACAAACACGTTTGCGAGACTCTTTTTCTCAGGAGAAATATCTGAGACACACATGAGACTTAAGCAACAGTTTCCATTTGCTCTCCATTAAATCTCATTGATGTCTCCGAGAAATGATTGAGATATTAGATCTGTGATTTTTCCTTCTTGTGGGAGGTCAAGACCTCTGAAGTGGAACCGGCCAGTGTAATGAGTTTAATCTCTGATAAAAATTGGAAGTGTACTTTTATTGTTTGTGTCCTGTATTCATGGAAAGAGCGTTTTCCTGTGGCAGTGTTGGATTTCCGTAAACCGCACCCATGAAATGAGTGAAATTACTGATGCAACACTCCTGTTTCAAATCCAAAACAAACCTCTTGACTTTCAGCATTGAGCGTCTGAGAAACCCAGAGAACCGGAAGTCGTCTGTGATGTGTCGTTCCAACAGTTTGACACACAATCTAAAGCGGTTGTTTTGTCACAGGGCTGTTGAGATTGTGCCTGTTGTCTTTGTCAAACTCCGCCTCTTCCTGGAAGCTCCATTATGGAGTAAATATTGGGCAGTCATGCAGATGGTCTGACTCCACTCTCTTATCCAATATGAGATCAGTGCTGCGGCCCACAGGGACGAATAATGCATTTAGAGTTCTCACAGGAATACTGCATGAGAGATGCTGTCTCTCCGAGTTCACTCAGAGAGAGAGAGGAAGAAAACGGCGGACTGTTTATCATCCTCCACTTCGATGTAGTTTTTGGTAGTGTTTGGGCCCTATCGTACACCCGGCGCACGGCGCAGCGCAAGTGTTATTGCTACTTTCAGCCCGACGCAGTTCTCATTTTCTCGCCCTGCGCTGCGTTGTTTAAACAGCAACTGCACTTGAGCTCATTTGTGCGCCCATGGGCGTGCTGGTCTAAAGAAGAGGTGTGTTCAGGCGCATTGTTGGCGCGTTGCTATTTTGAGGAACTGAAATAGACTGCGACATAGACCAACTCAAACCTGCTCTAAAGTCAATGGCGCAATATTTTTTGAGTTATTTAAAGAGCGCATTAGGAATATGCGCCTACAGGCGGGTGCTCAACGCGCGCACATTCCGCTTAGTACACACAGAGGGACGCACAGCAGCACACAATAATGCCAAATATTACAAATAAAGAGATTACAATGTAAAATATTATTATTGTGGACGTAAAGATAAAAATCCGCCTTGTCCTATAGACGGTCCGCTTGCGCGCTTTAACCTCTCGCACGAGCAGACGTGAAGTAGCGAATCCGCCATGGCGTGTGATTGGTTTACTGCACGTTACGCCCCCAAAAAACACCCATTACTCATTAAGAGAATCGGGACAACACGCTTAGACCATGCGCCCGGGCGCGCCGACCGTTTTCCCGTCGTTAAACTAGCAAAAGTGGATTCGGGCACGCACTGAGTGCGCTTTAGACCATGCGCTTAGATCGTGAAAATAGGGCCCTGTGTGTTTTTGTTGTTTTAGTTAAACCACAATTAAACACCTCTGGTTTTTATTTTATTACTAGAACTGCTGGTACTGTAAAGAGAAGATTTTATAAAAATGTACTATATGTGATTTTTGTTGACAAAGTTTTCATGAGGCTTCAGATGAGTTGATTTTATAACACGTTTTTGATGCTTTTTAATCATTTGTTCTCTTTGCCCCGTTCTAACTCCATTTCATTTTATTTAACCCTTCTGTCGTGTTTTGGTCTGTGTTTTCAGTGTTTACTGAAAATATGATGCACAATTTCAACCTCAAACCTTTATATTTATATTATCAGGTATGTTTATTCACCCGTATCATAGATTTTTCTTTTTACATTTTTTACAAAAAAAGAATAGCACCTTTTCTCATAAATGTAAATAAAGTTGTAGGTAAATGACAAATATTAACCGTGTGCTCTCTGTGTGGCTTGTAAGTTAGATGAAATAAATGTGTAAGATTTTGATATTAATTTGAATGGAATCAAATTTCTAAGTCCAAGACAACTGTGAACATTGGCTGAGTAACACAAAACATGAACACCATACAAGGGTTAAATTCTAACATCTGCTTTTGTGACATATAAGACAAAAATGCACAACGTTTAGAATGATATAAAGTTGAGTAAATGATGAGAAAGGTGTCATTTTTGTGTGTACTATTCTTCATTTGGATGAAGTGTATAAAAGTGACCCGATAAATGTTTTTCTGTAACAGTGAATGGTTTCCAAACAAACCGAGACTCATGAGGAACATCAGTCCTGCTTTGATGTGTGATGTTTCGTCTCTGTTTCTCATCTACAGGAAGTACTGGCTTAGTAAAGTGGGCAGTCCGAGTTCTCGAATCGACCGTGCGCAGTTCTCCAACGAGCGGGACATCTCCAAACTGGAGATTCATGGCTTTGGCACGCGCTACTGAAACCCACCCAGTTCATTCAGACTGTTTGAGTCTGGACAGACAAACAACAAAGACGTTTAACAGATCACTTTAAATTAAACTAAACCGTAATTTGTCCTTTATATTTATTAACATATTTTTCAAAGGACTGAATGTTTACTCCAAACAAAATATGAAAGAGTTGCCAATATCTCTCTTATTGAAGCCATCAAAATATAATATAATATACAAACATTGTGATTTATACATCCATAAATGTGTCTACACCAAAACAACTATTTAATAAAACTCAAGCAATGCACAAAAGCATTGAAACGACTGTTTTATTGCTAAACACACACATTGAGATGCTGCTCTGATACATCAGTGATCATTAGATATCATGTGATGCTGTAACATTATCCCCTTCAGAAGATGTTCACTTAGCATATAATCGACCAATCCCAGGCCTCCGCTGCACTCATCAATCATGGTTCTGTTTCCATGGCGAACCTGCCCGCCCTCACAGAGGTTTCTTAAGGTGGCGTCTGTATCATCTCTCGGTTTTGTCCTGTGTCTGTCACAAATGTATTTTCATTTAATCATCATCATCCTAAAATAATTTAGTCACAACTTCACCTAAATGTTCTCTCAGACTCACCTTGTAGCCCCAGAGACACAAATACAGTCTCGTCTGGGTCTCCTTTTTCCCAGCATGCTTCACTCCAGTAAATCTGCATGTGCTCCGTTAGTGAGGCAGGAATCCTCTTAACTGACAGTCGCGAGATTATATCAGAGGCTCAGTGTGTGTGCGTGTGTGTGTGCGTGCGTGTGTGTGAATAGATGTTCCAGCCTGACCCAGGATCAGTGCTGTACGACCAAATGCTGACCAGAGTGATTAAAGTTGATCTGGAATCAGTATGAAATGACAATATCAGCGCTGTAAAGAGTCCAGATCCGGGCCTCTGATGGAATGTTCCGGACTCTTTGTTTGGGATCTCTCTGTGCATTGTGTCGTAAGGGCTCTTGGACACGACAAGAACATTTTCTCATCGGTTTACTGAGACTGGAGTGAATACAGACACCCCAGAATGTGTTTGGACACTGAAGTCAGATTTTAAAACTCTAAATGTCAAGGTATCAGACGAATATCTAGAGAATATTTTAGAGAAAGATAACACAAGCACACGTCAAGCAAGACATTTCACCCAAAACTGAACTGTAGATATACGGTTTAAAGGGCTGGTGCAACGCTGTGTCATGCATTCTGACTTCTTTACAATGTTAAACGTGCTGGCTTCTCATGCTTGACATGGTCAACTTGACAAAAAACAAGTTGGGCGTATCACGTAGTATTTGTGTGCTCGAACCACCCCCCAGGGTTCGCAACTTCGTATAGGTTTCGGAAAGTTTTTTTTAAACACGAAATTCCCTTACGTAACAGCTTTTCTTAGTCCCTTATTGGATAATTCTCCTTGAAACATTTGAGTACACAACTAGTTTACATCTAACAATTTTCATTTGTATTTCAACCATAGGCCCTGCTACAGTTGAAAGGTATACTGATAGCACATTTTTATTTAAAGTTTTATTTTGAAGTACTCTCTGTGAACTACCAGTTTAGTAGCAAGTATACTTGTACTTACTTTCTGAGTGAAGTTAACATCATACTTATAATGCAAACTTATACGACAACTATGTGAAAAAAGTATGCGACCCAATCAAAAAAGTAAACAAGTACAAGTATACTTAGAATACCTCATTATACTTTTAAATACATCTCCATCAAAGATTGAGTAAATATAAACCAAAAACACTTTTCTGTCAGTATACTGTAATGTATGTAGTCTCTAGGTTCAGGAACTTCCATCTTAATGGGCTTATGGGTTAAATTGATTGGATCAGGGTCTGTGTCTTTAAGCATGTCTATCCAGGTCTTTTAATATATTTAAAATGTACCCACAAAACATTTCATCTCACTTCACCTTTTAACATGAGAAAATCCCCTGCAAGCCTGGTAAAAAAATTATTTCATTGGTGTAAATGAATGAATAAATGTGCATAAAGATAAATGAATAAATATTTGAATGCCAATCCTTTGTGTTGTGTTTCTGTTTACAGTACATCTGACAGCTGGACAGAACTATTTTTGTTTATATATATTTTTATATATATACTGTAAATCGCATAACTCCATTACACAAAACGGTTATCCAATTACTAGTTTACTTAATAAATGACAGTTTTGTATTTGTCTGACATGAAATGCTTTTGTCTTTTATTTTGTAAGATTTATAGTAGCAGAGATGGTGTCAGATGTCCTATTGTTACAGTTGCTAGGCAACCTTTAAAAACACCACCATCTCAAACAGCAGAGAAACGCTTTTATTCTTCATTTCATGGAAAAGCAAATGCACCAGCGAGCAGAAATATGTCTCCCTCGAAAAAAGAAGGTTTTGGAGTCCTTCCAGTAAGTAATGTATGACTGTTATTCTGTAGTAAACGTTGTCCTTCTTTCCTGGAAATGACCCACATTTGAACCTTTAAACATTAACTATAACATTCTCTTCTCCAGCTCCAACACCTTCCGGATATTTGATGAAACGTTACCGGAGCGTCTTGATGTAACCGATGTCTATCAGAACCATAAATATCCCGTGAGAGACCCACAGGAGTATGAGGTGTTAAAGAGCCACAACGTCCCACATCCTGTAAACGCCAAATTCATCAGGACAAATGTCAGATTCCTCAATGAGCCCGTCGCTCACATGGAGACAAGACACACTATGGCAGAACAGGTGGAAATATTCTTTATATGATCATATTAATGAAGCATCTCTTCCGTCAGCACCTGACCGATCAGTTCTAACTTCTATCTCTTTTCTACTCTTTCTATAAAAAACAAAAACACACTTAGCTCTGTATACTGTGGTAGGCTTTGTGAGACCAGTTTTATTGCACTTATGCTTTTTGTAGTCCTTATGTTGTTCAAATTGCTTCTATTGTTAACCCCATTTGTAAGTCGCTTTGGATAAAAGCGTCTGCTAAATGACTAAATGTCATGTAAATGTAATTTAATGCATATTCTGAAACAAGAACACCGGGGCAAGTTGTCACAGGGTTTTCATAGTTGTTTTATAGGGTTTTAAACACTTTTTTGTGAATTCTGTCCTCTTAACCAAAACAATCCACACTCTAAAAAGTTACATTTTTGGTGAAACAATTTACACTTTATTTAATACATTTATTTAATAATTTAGTAAATTTGAAAGTTGTGAAATCAATGAAGTAAACTGCTTAAATTGAGTAACTCAAAAGCAAATCGGAGTAACTTGAATATTTCTACTAGAATTCACCAAAAATAAGAAGCGTATATTAAAAATCTAATTTGTTAATTAAATACTTATTTCTTTTAATTAAATCAACTTAAATAATGTATGTACATTTTAGAGGAATTAATTGTTGGATTTTTAATCGATTTTTATATGTCCCCGCTGATAAAAATAACTTTTAAAAGATTTTATGAAGTTCACATAGCTGTTTATTTTTGTGATATTTTTTTGGAGTGCAATTTATATGTCTGATAAGTGAACATAGGCAAACTTTTATATATGTATATACACATTTAGATATAATTATGAATGAACTGTTGGGGGGCGTTAACCATGTTTCATGCATACATATCTTATATAATGTAATTTGCACATTTCTTCTAACCCATTTTAATAAACTTTTTTTCCTCATTTATTTTCAGTTTAACTGGTGGTCAGGCTTAACTAATCAAGATGTTCCCATCAAAGCTCCTTACAGTAAAGCCACAACTCAGAGATGTGATTTCCAGCCTGTTAAAGACGTTCCGGTCATCAGATTACGAGAATCAAACAGACCCACAGCTGTAGGAATTAGTGAGTTCAGTGTGTATTCAGTGTAATATCATTTCGTTTCTTTAGAAATGTGCTTATTTATTTATTTATTGTTGTTGCAGTTCCAACGATAAGTTTCATTGATCAACCAGACAGTCCTCTTCATTCTGGAAGACACATGACCGACCCAACCACGGTACAGTAAGACTTATGTCTCACGTTTTTTGTCCCATTGGGTTTCTTTTTAAACAACACTCTGCAAAAGAATTGTGGGATATGTCGACCTTTGTTTGATCTTTTGCTGGAAAGCTCCATGTGTCCATGTCGACACACCTTATTTACTCTACAGGACCTCAGAGGAAACCCATCAGAACATTCACACACCACATGTGGCTCTTATGCGTTTGTCTTTCTATTGATATTATCATTTCAGTACGCGAGGCGTGTCTGACATGCATTGTGTGCCAGTCTGCCCACTTTCTGAAACGATTCATTTTGAAGACATTTCGAATCGACTATGAGGTTACTATTAAAGTAAAAAGTGGGTGCATGATTGTAATACTTCTGGTGTTTCATGATAGACTGAAAGGTTCCTTAGAAGAGTATTCGTATGTAACTGACATCTAACATCCTCTCACAAGCGCACTGAAATACAAGCAGACGTCACATTTGAGTTTCATTGGGATGTGAAATGACTTCACGCGGTACATTCTCATAACAAGAACGACGGATTGTAGTGTGGAGTATATGTCAGGACAGCACATCTGGTGTTTGTCATAACCTTCAGAGATTTCCGCAGCTCTCTCCTCCCCTCACCGTGACTCCTGACCGACCTCCAGCTGTGAGATCAACTTATTCAGCTGCATGCAAAAAAAAGGTTTACCCACAATAAAAATTAATTACTTGTTTTTCAAACATGTGATTTTCTTTCTGGTGCATGTGGAAACTCAAAGAATGTTTGCCGTACAACGAAAACTTACACTTGTAGTCAGTGTTGGGCAAGTTACTCTGAAAAAGTAATGAATTATTAGTTACTAATTACATATTCAATAGTGTCTTTAGATTACTGTACAAATTACTCTCTCCAAAAAGTATTTAGTTACTTATTACTAATTACTTTCTATATCCTATATCAACAATGATTAGTTAAGTGAATCAAGGATAGACATGAAAGGGCTCTTTTAATTCAGTCAAATAAATAATATAAAACTACATAAAGTAGTACATTAAAGCACGGATTTTAAAGTTAGACTTTGAATTTTGATGTCAATTCCACTATTGCACACACATATGTTACACAAAGTATTTAGTTTAATTACATCAAAAGTAACTGGAATTAAATTACATAAAAATAAGAGTAATCCCTTACTTTACTTTTTCAAGGGAAAAGTAATTAAATTATTGCTTAGTAACTACTAACACCCAACACTTAAATATCTGTATACATGGATATTTTAGAAGACTTGAAGTCTAGTGCTTGTGAATGACTTTAATGATACTTTGACTGTGTTTTTTGTCCTTTATCAAATTCATGTATTTAGGTTCTGGACAGCTACAGCATTCATTCCCTTTCATTGTACTGCGTCCAAACTTTGTGGTAATAATGGAATAACGGTTATAAAAAGTGAATTTACACTATTATTAACTACAGGATCTGCATTTGCATTGTTTTAAATCAAAGATTTTTGTTATAAGAGACAAAACGAAGAAGTTGTGCATCAAAACCACTCCTTTCCTGGAAAAAAATGTGCTGACTAGAATATAAACACTTAGATGGAAAACTATAAGATGCTACTTTATTTCTTGAGTGAATTACTCCTATAAATCTCTCTCTCTCTCAGAGCGTTCGTGTGGGGAGTCAGGGAGGCGGCGGGACCAGGCACATTCCAGAGAGCAGCGGGGCCGCCATCGCCCTCGGCAGGGACGGCAAACCAGCTGAAGTGAGAGAGAACAGATGTGAGAGAGATGAGAGGCCCTGTGTCCAGCAAGACCCCAGAGATAAACGCTCCCACAGACCGCGGGGAATCCGATCCTGAACATGTCCCGAATCTCCATCACTGTTGTTGGAAAAACCAAAACTTCCTCCCCAGTAAAAAGAAACATTTAATCAAAGCTGCAAAAACTCTGCTTGAACACATGAACCCCATTTCACAATAACGTTTATTCTTGATATGTTGATCATTCCATGTGCAGAGGCAGTTTACATCGAAGTCTTAAAGGGAAAATAAAGAATAATAATTTTAAAGGTAAATTATGCTAAAACTGCTGAGATTATTCCAAAACTAACATCACATGGTCATGTTAAACAAACACGTATGGATGCACCTGTGATCCTGAGACAATCACCAGACCCAGACAACAGCAAGCCCATTCCGGTTCTTCATGAAAGTCTTTCTTTATGAATTATGAATGGGGGTTGAAGTCACGTGTATAATGCTGTTTGCTCTTCATTTGATGGGGAAAATACATGCTGATGTAAACACACGGTCAAAGTGCTGTGAGTATCTGGACCAAACACTGCTTTATTCTTATTTAAACTTAAGACTTGGGTCAGGTCTCATTTGTTGAGGTCACGTTTTAAACCTTTGCGTTCAGCTTATTATAAGATCTGCAGTTTGTTGTTTTTAATCTTTATTGACTATCTAATGGATCATGATTTATATTACCAGTGACTTGTAATATTAATAATTGTCATAACTGCATGAGTATATTCTGTGTTGGTGTTACGGGAATGCAGTGGGCTATATTCTGCTACCTTTTAGTTTCAGTGACATATTTACCTTATTAAAAAATTAATATCTCACAGACATAAGGAAAGGCTTTAAGTCTAGTTTATTTATGTAGGAAATTTCATGCAAAATATGGTACTTTACTGTGCTGTTAATGGAAAAAGAAAGATAACAAAATAAAAACAACTCATTTCAAAAATAAAATTACACACATGTACAGCCTATGGAATATACATAACAGGCATATATATAATAGTACATGTGTGTAATTTTATTTTTGAAATGAGTATATATATATATATATATTAGGGCTGTCAAACGATTAATCGTATCAAAATAAAAGTTTGTGTTTACATAATATTTGTCTGTGTACTGTTCATAATAATTTGGTATTTATAAGCACTTTCAGATACATGCATATAGAAAAAGAAAAATATTAAAATTAACAAATATTTATAAATAATTTAAAATATTGGTAAATATAAATAAATACATAATTTGATAAAAAATATATTTCCTAAATATTTATACATGTAAGTGTATGTGTTTATAAATACAAAATTAATATCCACACTAAACAGAAATATATTACATAAACACAAACTTTTATTCTGGATGCGATTAATCGTTTGACAGCCCTAATATATATATATATATATACNATATATATATATATATATATATAATACAACCAAAAAATAAATAAAAGACATTTTAATCAAATAAATTCAATAAATAATTAAATGCAATAAAAAATACAGAGTTTTCAACATTTTATATCTACGTAATTACACAAAATACATAAATCTAATATTAAATTGAAGGAGATGTAGAAATGTAGGGAACTGTAAATAGCAAATCACGTTCCCGGAACTGCAGAAAGTTAAACCGGATGTCAGCGAATGAATCGTTTTTTGAGCCGATTGTTTTTAAAGGACTTAGATCGAACGAGTCGCGCATCGTTTGCAAAAAATTAAGATGCTTTCCCACTAAACACTACATCCTTTTAAATTCGACCAGTGTAACCCTACCGAAAACATATCCATGTAAATCTTACCAAATATGTATGTATCTGACAACAACAACAAAAAGAACGTAACGTTAAATGACGAGTTCTCGAGCAATGTCTCGAACAAATCAGTGAATCGAACCGGTTCGAGCCGGTCCTTCAAAACCAAGCAAACGAATCAAACGAACGAGGCCTCTTCGAACCAAACAACGATTGACAAACTTCTTTCAAACCGCAGGGCGACATTATTTTATCAAAATTAAACCCGGATTTACACCGAACATCACCAACACCCGCATTAACGTAATTTAATCAAAATTATATACGATAAAGTCATATATTTACTAACCAAAATAAACTGAAAGGAAAATTCAGCGTAGGCTCGAATGATTCACTGAATCGAATTGTTTAACCCGATTAAATGAATCAAACGAACTGCAGCGGAAACGCGCTTGAGCTTTGACGGATCTCCTTAATAATAGAACTGTAACTTACTATGCTGAGGGTGGCCCAGCCCTTCACACTCCATAGTAGGTTGAGAAAATCCCCGCCCCGCATCTCAGTGCAGCAGTGACGGGGAGGGAGGCAGTGCGCATCGGTCACTCCCAGCGCAGCGCCTATCGTCTCGTCCAGCTTCTCGCTCATTGCGCGCTGCGGACTCCGAACGCGGTGAAGTTCAACACGCATTCTTTAATCGGTAAGTGCAGAAAAGCCTTTTATTTCACCATCATTGTTTTTACGGGCAGAAAATGAGCCGAAAGAACCCCTTTCGGTCGTATTTGACTTAGATGTAGATCATGTTTTGCCATGAAATACGTGGGCGGCGATGGAGCCCACATGAGGAGTTTGCGTCAATGTAATAATTCACATCGCCAAATCCAGGTGCAATATGCGCGCATCTGGTTTTGGAGGCCTGGAGGTATTTGTTGATCAGTTTGTGGATAAAACCGAATTCAGAAGGATGGAGGTTTGATGTTGTTTACGATCAGCAGTGGGCTTGTGATGTGGATTGTGGAATAACGGTACAGTAGAATATGGATGCAAACAGGCGTGGTCGGACTCGGAGGCTGGAGTTGTGGATTAGCTAAAGCGCAAACGGGCTTTTGCACAGCCAGGTTGTCATAAACAGTTAAGACGGGTTTGATTGTGGTCGGTTTGTGCTGCAGATGTCATATTGTGTTGGTTATAAATAGGCCAATCTTGTATGTAACCGTAAGTGACCTCAATGGATCTTGATATGGTGCCACTGCAGCAGCAGAGAGAAATTAAATCACAGTTCCACGCGTTACATTGTTGCAGGACACAAACGCAGCGGGATTTAATCGGTCTCACAGACTGGCGTTTTTACACTTCAGGCGTCGCGTCGTCTGGACGCGTTTAACGGCGTTTTGTCAATGACAATAAATGAGTTTCGCACATATTCTGCGCGGCGGATAAAGTCTCTATGTAGAGCAAACCAGCCGTGTATTATTACGATAATCCAATAGTTGGTTTTGGAATATGAAGAGTGTTCGTTGTCATGCCGCACCACGAATACGGCCTTTTTTTTTCGTTGATCAAAAATCGGTTTGTCGAGCTGACTTTGCGCACGACTGTTGCAGTTACGCAGCCAGCGTTGAACCGAATTCTGGTGCAGCAAAACATTGGGCCCTTGTGTCATAATCCCACGCATCGAAGATCTGTATGATGTCATAATCCCACGCATCTCATTTCCGTAGATGATCCTACACCTGTACGTCATAATCACACGCACCGTTCTCTGTGATGGAATAATCTGACGCCACAGGTCTGTCTGTATGAGCTGAGGTAGAAAGCATATGGTGGCATGCTTTTTTAACATGGCCCTTTATGATATCATAACACATCATGGCTGTACATGGAATTATTTTTATTTTTATGCTTTGGATATGTGCAATTGTAATAATAGTGCTTAGTTTTGTGATTAAATGTGTCTTCGTTTATGTGATGTATAGGCTATTACCTGAATGGGTTTTGTATGGCAGTAAACATTTACAAATAAGCATTTAGCAGATGATTTGATCTGTTGTGACTTTCTAAAGTGAGATGTACACTGAAGTGATTCATTTGAAAGGTTTGGTTGATAGCACTAATGCTCGGCCCGACTGTAGGCCCAGCCAAGCACTCAGTCCCCATAGTGATCCCGTAACCCCCGACAACATTCACACCGAGAGCATTGTGTGTTCTGACAGCAGGTTATTGCCTTGCTTTAACGGTGGGGGGTGTAGGGGAATCGGAGGTGCTAGAGGAGACCCGTAATTTGCGAATCACCCAAATCTACAGCAGCTCCAGATGGTTTTTAGACTCGGCACCCTGCGGCGGTTGTGCTCAGTGTTTTTCCTCCCGAGCCTCACCTGCCAGATATATTTAAACTACGGAGGGCACATCATAAACTCTGGGTTACTGTCTTTATGATAAGTGTATAGCGCCTGTGATCATGTCAGAGATGGTTCCAGTCCTCAGTACATTGGAGAATGAAGTAGATATGTGATGTGCTTTTCAACTATTTCTCATTGCCAGTCAAAGAGGAACGATCTCCACATTGGTGTGAAATAGCGTCTCACTTGATGCATTTTTCAACACCCGACTGTGTCTTTGTGTTTGGGAGACAAATTTTCCTTAGTGCTCTAATGAATATTTATTCATGACTTTTTAGAAGAAGTATTTGATCAAGATGTGACTTATGATTCAGACAGGGTTATTAGTCAAAGCTTTGCTTCTGTTGGGGCTCTCGGAGGTCTTGGCAGGTTTTCCGAGTCTAGTGGCATTCAAGAGCCTGGCACAGAGCATGCACTCTCTGCATTAGTTTTTCCCTTGATGCATCAGCGTTATGCACACACCCATTCGCTGAACAGAAAGAGACTCGCTGTACAGCTATAGCATGGCAGTATGGACTGAAAGATGCTTTGGGCGACTACAAAACACGAGACGCTTCAAGCTAAACAAGCATGTCATTCATAACCCAACACATATGTTTGTCATACCCAGCGGTGCCGGGAGAAGCGCTATAGTAGGTATTACTGTCAGCTGTTTTTGTCTAGAAAATTCACAATTCAACATTCATGCATTCGTGTTTTGATGTGGATTCTCTTTTCAGCCGGGGTTGCAGTCGGCTTGTTACCGAGTGGATTTGAACTGAATTATTTGTTCAGTCAGTATAATCCTGTTTTTGTGGCGTTTTGAACTTTGATACTCAGTTTTCTCAATAAAAAAGTTCACAAGCGTTCGTTTTATATGCGCCACCTTTGGAGCAGACATATAACAATAATGTCAGGAAAGAGCCGAGACTTTTTTGCTTCAGTGCATTCTGGGTCAAAGTGGCTGTAAACGGTGCAGCAGGTCACATGCTCTCGAAAAAATGTTGGGTTATTTCAACCCAGTGATGAGTCAAAAATGGACAAACCCAACCGTTATGCTGGGTTGTTTCATCCCAAATGCTGGGTGGTTTTAACCCATTGTTGGTTGGAATATAAACGAGTGGATGGGTTAATTTAACCCAACAGTTTGTCTTTTCCATTTTTGACCCATCGTTGGGTTAAAATAACCCAATTCTTTTTAATTGTGTGTTGTGGATGTCTTTGTTGCATTTCTGTGAGTTTAATGGCAGCCAAAAATAGAGCTACAATTTATAACACACTTACGTCAATATTTCCATTATGTGAACCGCTTTTCTGTCCGAAAACGACACACTTACGAGCAGTCGAGCGTGAAGTGACACAATATCTCTGCCTCTCATAAACAAGATACCTGTTGTCATTTCACAGCACAGACTGTCTTACAGTAGGACAGGTGCTTGGGGGTTCCGTGTTTATCATCATACAATCTGCGTGTTAAGAAGGGGAGGAACTGGAGGTCTGAGGGTCCAGCTGTCATGACAGTGAGCAACAGGTGGGGACACATGCTCCCCAGAATGACTGAATGAATGTTTGTGTGGAGTATAAAATACAACCTGATTTGTCGAGTTGATTCAAACTTTAATACCGGAAGTTTAAAACTTAATAAAGCATTACCTGGGACACATGGGACAACCGTCAGGTGGGTAGGGTGTATGTTTTTTCTTTTATTGTTGTTTTAAGGCGTGTCATGCCCGAAGCTCCTCCCCTTAGATAGACCCACATCCTTACTGTTGCTACAGCTGCCGGTTCTCGAGCTGTCTGGAATTGAATTTACGCTCTTGTTTTTGGGTCTGGGAGCGTCCAACGCCACGCAGACGGCAACTGGAAGCCATTATTCTGGCCCGGGCTTTGATGGGAACCGGTTTGAGTCTCTTGAGACCACAAAGGAAATAAATACAATTTTCAGTTCAGTGTTTAAAGTCGACATGCAAGGTCGCCATCAGTCTTCATGTTTAACATCCACACATTGTTATTATTTTCATTTTGTCATCAGGATAGTTTTTAACACGCCCGGTTTGACAAAGGCGTGTCGGAACATTCTGTACGGGCTTAGGTCACGTCTTCGTTTGATTCAATTTCTCTACTTGTCTGCGTTGCTTTGCCGTTAAGAGTTTGCTTCACTTGAATACTTATGATATTTTTATTCATTATGATATTTGAAGAAAAGCGGTTGGATGAAGAAATGTCTGGTGTGTGATGGACGGTGTTTGTGGCCAGGTGATGGCCGGTGGAATCAGAGCAGAGATTGAGTTTGAGGAAATGAGTTGAATCCCGAGGGACGGGGTGAGGTCTCCTCCTCCTCTCTAGTTTCTCATCTTCTCGTTGGTTATGTGATACTTTCGCTCTCTGAAGTGCATTGGCTGAGGTGAATCAAGAGATGATGCGAGGACCGTGAATCATCCACATCTCAAAAGTGGCTTTCAGAAAACATTCATGTGCACTGCCAGCATACTTTTGTAACTTTGGTGAAATGTCTTTATTTACTTCATGTTCTTTTGGATGTCCAGTGTCTTTAAAGGAATAGTTCTCCCCAAAATGATCCTCGTGTGGATAGTGCTTTTATAAGTGTCAGTGTTAGCATTTATACTGCGATCTATTCATTTCAGATCCTAGCCAATTTGAGAAACTTTTGAGATGTTTTGTGAAGCTCTAGATAAGATGCAGGTCTTTTTCAGGTGAAAGCAAAAGATTTTTCGTAAGAATTAAGATTTCCACTGTCAATGTCATGGAAAACTTGAAAATCTTGTGGAATTAAATTTGTAAGTAAATTAATAAATGAGACTTGGGAAAGTCATTACAAAATATGCATTGAAATATATTGAAATGAATTTGCTTCGCTCAAAACTGTTTAATATATGAAATAATATTATAAAGAGTAAAAATTGTCCTCATTTGTAAGAAAATCATTATTTAAAACGCATTTGAAGTAGTTTACAGATGTCAAGGATATAATTTATGGTCATTTCTTCTTTAGATTATCCATCTGAAGCTCATTTTGCTGGTTTGTCCCAGGCAGATTCCAGCTTCATGTTTCAGTTTACTTTCAGGCTTGAATCCAATTATTGATCCATCCTCTGTTGTTCCATGATTCACTCGATCCCCTGACGAACAGCTGTGATGTGGTGTTGACCGTGACCCCGACCTGCACCTTATCCGAATACCAATCCTGATCCTCCAGCTTCTACAGGACGACATGTTCTTAATTTAGAGCGAAGACATTAGCTCGGCCTCTTTCATTATCCATATATCATAGATCTGCTCAGTACTGCAATGTTAATGTGCCAGAAACTAACGTTAGCAGATCAATAATTCGTTGTTGGTGAGGTTTAAATGCGCTTTTAGGCGTGTTTGCACTTGATTCCTGAAGGTACGTAATTTGGGATGTAACGATTCACTGTGAGCCGGTTGAAAATCGATTATAATATGTGACGATTCAAGTGGGTTTAGACGTTATAAAAATCGCAGTACATGTTTTGAACAGCAGGGGCCGCTGTTTTTCTGCTAATTTGGTAAACGTGGATATGCTGATACTTCTTAAAAAAGTAAAAATTGGGAAAAGCACAGACAAAGTCTTAGTTTGTTAATATTAAAGAGACTTTTGTATTCTTCATTTTTTATTTGATTTGGAATTTGTTTTAAAACTGCAATTTAGTTTTGTTATTTGACATAATATATTTTTTTTACAAAGAATTGTGCAGCATTAGAGAAATAATAGAAGGGCAGTTGTTGTTTTCCTCAACTCATTCTTAAAAAAAAAACGTGATTAAATCGCACCGTGAGATCAGAATCGTGAATCGCATCGTGAGCTGAGACTCGTTACATCCTTATATGTAATATTTCTTAAAGAAAAAGTGGTGTTTCTGACCAAAGTCTGTATGATTGTCTGGTGTCTGAGTTGTTGTAATTCTCCAGGGAAAGATGGAGTCCCTCACACTTCCTGTATGTCATCTTTAGTAGATTTGGCTGTCACATCATCTCAGCAGATGTAAGCCATGTGTGATATCTCTTCTTCATCTCTTCTCTTCGTTCTCTCACCGTTGGCTCAATCCCAGCACACATTGCAGCTCCGCCCTGGAGCACTCGAGCTCTTCTGGATGATCTCACACACACACACACGCACACACACACACACACACACACACACACACACACACACACACACGTGTGGAAACACGGTGACATAACCAGCGTCAAGATGAACAGGTGCAGACTTAGAAAAGGCCTATTTCTTGAGTCTTTTGCATTTTTAAAAAGTTGTTCAGTGTATGGAGATGATGAAGACTTGAAACTCATCTGGCCCCATTCTTATCAGCCTGCTCCTCCTTTATGTCATGTTTATTATAGAAAAAACAAAATCGTAGTTTGATGACTTGCATCATAATGAGAATTTAGGGGGAAAATTTGCTTAATTGCAATGAAAATAATGTAAATATCATTTTCTCATAAGAAAGCATTAGGCAGATGATTTTAGTTCAAACTCTCTCTACTCAGTTTATTCTAACATTGACGTTTCAAAGCAGATGTAAAAAAATATAAAACATTGCTTTAAAATAGTTAAAGCTGCGATCCGTAACTTTATCGCCATCTCTCTTTGAAACATAAAATTGCATTTTCACTTACTGCATAGCAGTGCTCTGGCATCCAGCCAGAACACCCTAGCAACACCTTAGCAACCGCATAGCAATGCCCTGGCCCCTTTATAATATCCTAGCAGTTATTCTTCCATGTAACTTCACATCTGTCACAATGAGAGCATTTTAACACAGCTTTGGAAAAGATGAGGTCATTTGAGCGGCCCCGCTCTCTGGCCCCGTTCCATTTGTCTCATGCTTTTCCCATCGTCCCCTCGCATGACGGAAACGGGAAGTGCTCATCCATTCATCCCAGTGTCTCTCATGAGCGTTGTGTTGTTGAAAAGTCTTGTATGTTTGCTGTGTAGTTGGGCGATTTCTCTGTTGCTGTTTTCTAGTGTGATGATGCCAATGCATAAGAGAGAAATCACAAGTCTCTTCAATATTTTGTGACTTTTTGTGTCTTGTTTCATGAAATATTGCAGTGTTTATTATTATTATTATTATTATTGAAAGTGCATATAGGGATTCTGATCTTACGATACGATTCGTTCACGGTTTATTTTTACAAAATGAATTGAGACAAATTAGAAATGAACAACTGCCCTTTTATTATTTCTCAAACGCTGCACATTTCTTTGTAAAATAACATTTATTTTATGTCAAATAACAAAACTAAACTGCAGTTTAAAAACAAATTTCAAACCAATCAAAAATTTAATAATTTTCTTTAAAATAAACAAACTAAGACTTTGTCTGTGCTTTTCTTGGATTTTTTTTACATTTAAGAAATATCAGCATATCCATGTTTTCCAAGTTTGCGGTAAACACAGCGGCCCCTGCTGTTCGAATCAAATAACATCTCAACCGTCTTGAATTGTCATATACTATAATCGGTTTTCAACCGGTGAATCGTTACATCTCTACCGCCCTCTAGTGGCTATCTATCTATCTATCTATCTATCTATCTATCTATCTATCTATCTATCTATCTATCTATCTATCTATCTATCTATCTATCTATCTATCTATCTATCTATCTATCTAATAATCCATTAACTCCTCCCCTTAAACTGTCAGTCAGCTGCCAGTTCCATTTCAAAATGCAACGGCCGTTGTTACACATCCAATCAATTCGCAGTGGAAAACACAAACCACGCCCACTATTTGTTGTAATTCGAAATTCCGTTTCACTCTGAAATGCATCAGAGTACAGAAGTAAAAACGATCGCAACTTCCGGTTCACGGGGTCTTGAAGGTCTGCGGGGATGAAGGAGATGTAAAAGAGAGCGAGCATGTGTAAAAACAGGTTTGACTTGGATATGTTGGCGTACACAGTTGGGAGATGCAGTGAAGGCGTGTGTAGGAGTATAATGACATCCAGATCTACACACGCACACACACTAACCTCCATCACATGGGATGTGATCAATTACGGCCGTCTCACTGCCAGAGCCGGGGTGTGGTGAGACACGCAGAACACACGCAGACATCTAGAGAACTTGAAACTGTACCATTAAATAGAGGCTTGGCATCAAATCACATATTCACATGTTTGTGATGATTTTGCAGGCAATATAAAATGAAAGATGCTGTAAGTGATTGATTTGATAAAATATATGTCTTTACAGGTCCTTTAACTAATAACTGAATATCACTGCTGCTGTTGAATCCTCAATGGAAAGGTGTCTGGTCGTGTAGAAGCGCTTCACTTCAAATCTAAACACTTGCACTTTAATGTCACCCTGTTACTGTAAACGTTTAGACGTTTGATATGTTTTGTCCAGACGTGGAACTCGGGAACTGTTTTAATCTCATAATGTTTTTACTGTCTTTGAAAGCGAGGTTGGAAACACTGGTGTGTGTTAATGAGAGATCCGTGGGCCTGAAAGAAAGCACGATTGTGGTGCTTTTAAAACCTTTAGTTGGTCTTTATGAGGTTTTGCTGGTTTGGCAGAGATCAACTCCAAGATGTGCCGGAGGCTGCAGATGTTCAAACTGGCCAAAGCCGGCTCATACTGTGAATACTGCAGACCATTTTTCATTTAGCTAAGTCTCAACTTGCTCGGAGATGTTTCTCTTAAAATGGATAAATAAAAAGAGAGACTTGTTGAGGTGTAAATGAGTGTAGATCGTAGAGGTCAAATCATCTGGATTTGTGTAAATGTGATGAGAAATGTTTGAGTTGATATTGAGATCTTCACTAATATTGACTTTTGATTGCAGACGAGACGAATCTGAGCTCAGTTTGAGGTTGACATCTCTTCTCAAACAGAGACATTTCTGACAATTCTGACTCTTTTTCTCAGGAGAAATATCTGAGACACACACGAGACTTAAGCGAATGTTTCCATTTGCTCTCCATTTAATCTCATTGATGTCTAGAAGAAATAAGTAGGACGTTAATAATTCAGATGTTTCTCTCTTATAGGATCACACACAGGTTTGTGAACGCTTCACATTGACTTCACTCATGGTTTGGTGAATTCGAGCTGTTGTAGGGCTCTGCTGTTTGTTAAGAGCACGTATCACATTCATCTCCTTGGAATCTGTTTATCAGCGGACCCCCGGCTGCTAACAGGTTTCAGGGGGCTCTGGAATATTCCCGTACTTCAAACCAGCCAATGAGCTTTCAGAACACTGATACAGATGTAAGTGTCTGTCATCTCACCACATTCCAGTGCCAGACCCTAATGAATCAAACACGAAATCCTCATTAAACAGTCAATCTCGTTGACAACAGCGTCATATTCTACCTCAAAATCAAAAGAAAAATTTGAGAATACATTGTGTTCAATGTGTAATGTTATAAGCAGTGTTGGGCAAGTTACTCTGAAAAAGTAATGAATTACTAGTTACTGATTACATATTCAATAGTGTCATTAGATTACTGTACAAATTACTCTCTCCAAAAAGTATTTCATTACTTTCTATATCCTATATCAACCTTGATTAGAATTGATTCAAGGATAGACATGAAACAGCTTATTTAATTCATTCAAATAAATAATAAATAACTACATCAATTATTCTTATTAACTGACCAAAGTATACAAATGTGAGAATTATGCATGAAAACACGGATTTTAAAGTTAGACTCTGAGTTTTGATGTCATTTCCACTATTGTATAAATTACACAGTATTTAATTCAGTTACATCAGAAGTAACTGTAATTAAATTACAGAAAAAAATAAGAGTAATCCCTTACTTTACTTGTTCAAGGGAATAGTAATTAAATTACAATAACTAATTACTTAGTAACTAGTTACACCCAATACTGGTTATAAGCACATTTTCTCCCAAATTCTCATTACTGTAATACAAAATTCTTGATGTATTTATACATCATTTTATATAACAGTAATGTGAGTCTAGAAAAAAACAGTAAAATGAGTAAAAATACAGATGCATTATGGTAAAAAGAATTGTGCTTAATTGTCATGAAAAAATGGTTCTGAAAATAGGCTCATTTTATTTATACTAAAGATAATGAGATATTTTTCCTCATGATTTTGGGGTGAAATTTGATTTGCTCACAAGATTAACCCAGAAACAAGAACTTTGGCTGTTGATGCTCAATTCGAGCTGTTTCAGTTGGATGGGAAATGATGTGACTGTGGTTTAGATCAAAGTCACAATGAACTGGTCTATTCTTTTGAGACATTACGTTCAGCAACTGTGTCTTTGTGAAAGTCGGTGACAGCCTGGCAAACGCTTTCCAGAGTCTCCAGACCTCAGGAAGTGATGTCATAATAGATCTCATTCTCTGGCATGTGTGACATTCTGAGCTAATGACATCTCCAGAGATCTGACCGGAGACACGTGAGCTCTGGGATTGTTTGTCTCTCGTTCATGTTGTCGGCGTCCAATAAAGCAGACGCTACAGAAATCTACAGTAATGAACTTAATCCAAAGATGTAACATATATTTGCATTTTTTTTACTTTGTATTAATGTCAAGGTGAACTTGAGAGGTTGCTTAAGAGACGTAACAGAGTTTTATTTAAAGTCCCCGTGAACCGGAAGTTGCGATCGTTTTTACATTTCCTTATTCGGACAAATTTCTGAGTGAAAAGAAATTTCAAGAGGAAATAGTGGGCGTGGCTTGCGTTTTTCACCGCAAATTGATTGGATGTGTAAAAACAGCTGTTGCATTTTGAAATGAAGCTGGCAGCAGACTGACAGTTGAAGGGGAGGAGTTAACGGATGCTCCGCCCAAGCCGTCATTTAAGATGGATAGTCATTACAGGAAGGAAGTGCATTTTCAGATTTTAACTGAAGATTATGAGGCTACATATATTTTAAAACGAAAATGACCCACATTGATAAGCTATTTACTATAAACGCTGCAATATTTCCTGAAAAATAAGAATTGTCATTTTTTTATTTCACTGGGACTTTAAATGCTTCTGAACATTTCTTTGCAGAGGTATAGCGACAAAAACGGTCCAGTTGTTGACAAACAGTAATGATAAAGAAGTAGTTGAGTTCATATCGAGACTTGATTTTGGCAGATCTGAGGTCAGTTTAAGACATTGCTCCTGATGGAGGAGACATGAGTGGGATTACTCGTTTTATCAGGAGAACGTCTGAAAAGCAGGAGACACAAGTCACGTAAGAATTGAGACGTCAAAGAGATCTCATTTGTCGTTTGCTTTCATATTGGTAAAGTCTGTTGTTGCTCAGCTGGTTTTCATCTGTATTTGTTTAAATGTGGTGTGACCATAAACTGTGATTCAGGGTTACACCTCTTATCTTACGCTCTGGATCATGTACGGGGGGATTTCTGTGTGTTAGATACTCAGCGCTTCACATCTGTTGGTTGTATATCATGCAAGCTGCATGCGTTTGCATTCACGTGTCTGTCGTTCATCTCACGAAGAACTTAACAATATAATAATAATAAGATCATACGATATTTTGGATTTGTGCCTTTGTACACAGAATTCTGGGAACGCTAAGATAATTTGTCGACGTGAAACACAAACAGCTGTGTGACGTGTGTTTGAACCATTAACCTTTCTCATTTATATTAATTATGTTTAATCATATGCACATGTAATCAAATGAGATTATGAGGTCTATGGGAAAAAACATTTGTTGTTTTATTACTAACAAAAGTGTTCGACCTTGTCAGCACAAATACATTTAGAAACGTACCTATTTTTCTCTCCATTTGGCTTTCTGTCCATACTGAGATGATGGTTTGAAAACGCTGTCCAAAGTGCACATTTTGTTTTATTAATTTTTTTTCGAAAACAACAACCTAAAACAACTTTATTACCAAAAAGTTGTTTTAGGTTGTCGTTTTCAAAAAAAATTTGAGATGTCGTTTTGTGTAAATTACACTTGTTATTTTGCACACAATTCGTTAACAATAATAAACACAACATTATAAAGTAAACCCACACTATAAAAAAATGAAATTTTACAGAATTTTCCTGTTATTTTTTCTCAGATTTTCCATGTAAAATGTTAAAAAATGATGTAAAATTACAGAAAAAGACCGCAAATTTACAAGAAAAACGGGGGAAAGTGTCGTTTTACAGGGAAAACCCGTCATTTTACAGTTTATTTTTGTTTTTAATTACTGTTTTTAACTTTTGTAATTACTGTTTTTAACAAGATTTCTTTTTTACAGTTTATTTTTGAAATACGGTCAAAAACTATAAAATTACAGAACAAGACAACACATTTACAAGAAAAATGGGGAAAACTATTTAATATATCCTTGAATCCTATAATCTTACAGGAAAACAAATCTTTTACGGTATATTTCTGTTTTTCCAGTTTACAGAAAATGTTTTTTACAGTGGATGTTTTTTTTTAGGAAGCATGAGCCGTAAACCATGCCAGTCATGGGAACTTTCTAACCCTTGACAGATCGTAGTTCAGACGGCCAGCTTCTGATCTTCAGGGACTCGTCCTTATTTCTCTTTGTCCTGATTGTTTCCTCTCAGTGTTTTTATGAAGCCTGTGTCTCAATAGACTTTTGCAAAGTTGATTTCTGTCATTTCATCAGTCATTATCGTTGAGTTTATCTTCATGGAGCGTGGGAGTCTTTCTAGCTGGTGAACCGATGGCATAATTCCCTGCAAACATCTTTTATTGCAGTTGGCAGAAACGGTCCACATGTGTTTCACATCCCGTTCTTTGACGTCACATGTTTGGCTGATGGATTGTTATTTTGCACATGCAAGATGTTTATTTATGAAGGATCTGCTCTGACATTATGGGGTGTCTAATGAAGTAATGCTCTTATCAGAAGCCTGTAATGTTCTTTATAATGGAATCACGCAGGCATTAGGTTTGGTTCAACATCATCAGATCCAGTGTTGATGTCTTCTCATGTCGTTTGGCGTGTCAGCATACACAAAGACCTCATTTTTATCATGTCTGGAGCTATATCAGTGCTGTGATAGGAATAATAAATGCATTTTTACTTTGGAGCTGCCTATAACAAGAAAATGCACAGATTTAATATCTCAAATATTTCTTAGACATAAATGACATTAAATTGACAGCAAACAGAGATTTTGCGAAGTCCTCTTAGATATTACTTCTTAGAAAGTAGAAGCAGAGGCAAATATCACACAAATGTCCAGGTTTTACAATTGAAACCTGAATAATTAGTTTCACGTTATTAGTATGAACAACTGAAATCTTGGCATGTTCAGATCCGTTTGTGGTTGTATATTAATGCTGTATAATATAATATAAATAAATACTGTAGTATTTTGTAGTATGAACTGTAATGAATTAAACCCATTACGTTTGTTATTTCTATTAATATTGAGGAAAGTGTCACTGTTTTATGATGAACTAGTGAAATCTTGGCATGGTCAGAATCTGCGTGTGGTTATGGCTGGTGACCAGACCCAGTTTCTCCAGTTTATCTTCATCTAATATTCACAATCTTTCGGGTGTCATGAGCACAGGCGGAAGAACCAGATGGCGCTTTACATTTGCTGTCGGCGCTTTCTGTTCCGCATTCGGCGTTCATCACATTGTTACTTAGCAACCCTTGAATCTACAGAGAAAGAAACTCGGTGGCATTATAGCTCAAGTATGTGTTTCTCATGGCGTGATATACTCCGTGTGTGTTTTGGAAAGGTCTCGTTCAGACGCATTCCGTCCGGTCACATCACCAGACACACCCGGACGATCGCAGCTGGCCATTGAGCGATGTGTCTGTAGTATGTTAAGTTCACTCGTGCCAAGCTACATGCCACACATAGCGAGCGTATTGGCGGTACGGGAATGTAGTGTTATTTTGGGCTGCGGTGGGCAGTCGGTTCCTGGTGTGTTTTGCAGGGAGAGATGCAGCAGATCGTGTGTGTGTGTGGGTGTGTACAGACAGGCAGAGACTGGTGGAGAAGTGTGTGTGTGAGAGAAAGAGAGAAAGCTCTGCGTGGGCCGCAGCAGGAGGTGGAGGGCTTCAGAAAAATGAAGGTTCGGCCCACTCCTCCATCAGCGGGCCAGAGTGTCACCGTAACCTTGGCAACCCATTGTGAACCAGAACGCCAATACTGTCCCACGCATATGCATCGAAATTCTACAAACTGTGTCTGTGAAGCACTTTCTGCTCTTCTCTGATGCGATGTTGGACTGGGGCTGCTTGTTGCTTTGCAAAAATTTACCATGGTAACCGTAGTTTCTGCCAGAATACCATAGTTACTGAATGGCGATTGGCTACTGTTGCACATGCATGCAGTCAATCATTTAAACAAAGAGCTGCAGTATACTTTCATAGTTTGTAGTATTAACAATAGTCATTTAATAAACGGTAGTAAATAATAGTACTGTATGGTGTACTTAAAGTAGCGTTCTTTAGAATAGAGTTTATAGTTTACTATAGTAAATTGTATTATACTGTAGTATATTAAAGTAATCACTACACTTTGTTAAGGTATGCTACACAGTTTTGTAAATGATAAACATTGTAGTATACTTTCATATTTACTATAGTAAGGTTCAGTATAATAAGGTTAAATATCACTGTAGTAAATACTAAGGTATACTACAGTTTTTGTTTTCTTGTGAGCTATAGCAAGATTCCCCAACAACCACCTTCCACGTGAAAGATAATGTTGTATACTTTGGTACTTACTATAGTAAACTGTTGTGAATTGTAGTCATTGCTACACTTTGTTCATGTATACTATAGTATTCTGTCAAATTAACTATAGTGAACTGATCAACTGTAGTAAATACTGTAATATACTTTTATATTTGCAATGTTGAGGATTCAAAACCACAAGAAATTCTACTGCAGTTTACTATAGTATCCTCTAGTATTTTGGGGATTTTGTGAGACCAGAGACCAAAATATCATAGTGTTTGGTTACTGATGTGAAAGCTTTTGATTCTCATCTAGTATATAATGTATATCTCTATAGGCACGTGAATGTGAAATATACATCCACTTCCTCTCTCCATACGGTGGATGAGACGAAGAGCACAGAGATGTTCTGAAACGTGTAAGATCTCAGGAGACGCCTACTGTCCCTTTATACAGAGACGCATTAATAAGGACCAGACAGCTTTAATGCTACAATGAGAAAAACACTCATTGTGCCGCAGTTTGATGGCTTTCCACACAATGGGCCGCTTTCACTTATTGGATGATACTGAGTTTCCCAGGGATGCAGGTTGTCATGGTGATGCCACATGTTTGTGACCGAGCTGCCATGAAGTGAGATGAAACGACTGTAAAAGTGAGAGAATATTCTCCATCAATGTGAAAAGAAAAATGATCGTATTTTAAAGGGACAGTTCATCCAAAAATGAAAATTCTGTTATCATTTACTCACCCTCAGGTTGTTTCAAACCTGTATAAATGTCTTTGTTCCGATGAACACAGAGAAAGATATTTGGAAGAATGTTAGCAATTTTCAGTTCTGGGACATCATCCACTACCATAGTAGGAAAAAAAATTGTAGTTTTTGTTGTTCTGTTAAACACAATGAGATATTTTGAAGAATTTAGGAAAATAAAGAGTTCTCGGGCAGCTTTGACTACCATTTAATTCTTCCTACTATGGTAGTCAATGATGTCCCGGAATTGAAAATTACATCTTTCCTTGTGTTTATCGGAAAAGTAATTTATACATATGAAATTACATGAGCGTGAGTAAATGATGACAGGATTTTTATTTCTGCATGAACCATCCCTTAAGACCCGTTTTTTTGCGTCGTGAATTATTTTTATGACTATAAAACATCCTTCCTTGCCCTTCTCATTACTGCGCTAATTTTTTTTATCTTGAATTTAATTTAATTAAATTCAATTTAATTGTTAAAGAATATATTGTATAATGATCATCTTTAAGTGAATCGTATTTGTTCCATCCACATTAAACAGAGAATCGTAGGTCATGTCTGTTTTTAAACAGGTTTCCAAACACTTCCGTCATTGTTTGGACAAACAGACAGTCACGTCTCATTCGTCACAGTAATATCACTGTTTCACATCAGGACAAACTAACCATAACCCATAGTTTTGAGAACTGTTAAAGTCCTAAAATGATTTACTTGTTTGTGCAAATTAAACAATAAACTTTAATAGACTTTAAATTTGTTATTTTTGTTTTCACGTTCACCGTTCTGCCGTTTCGCATTCTTAATCCGAGTGTGACGTAAATGTGCTTGAATGTTCTTTTGTTTGTATCTTTTCAGAAGTTCACCCAAATCTCATGAGATTTTTACAAATCAACACGTTGTGTCTGTTTTTATGAAACGCTGCCCCCTCCTGGAGGTCAGATTCTTCCGGCCACATGCGAGTAGCCCACATCAATCTATAGAAATATTCTCAGCGGGTGAGATTTTCTTGGCTATTCAAAGCGTTCCAGCTGTATCTGTATGGGATGTGTTAAGAGCGCCACAGACATCACAGTTCTCTCACCATGATTTTTGGCTGCAGTCGGGACAGTAAAACACAATCTGTCATAAGTACGGATCTGTCACGGCTGTTTTTTTTGTTGTTTTATACGGACGAGGCGTATGGAGTTGGTTTGCCCTCACTATACATCTTTCGGTTCACTGAGCGGGAGTCGCTCGCCCCTCTTGCCCTGAGAAGCGTTTACATAAAGTTATTTGGCTGGAGTTTCCAGATGGACAATAGCCGCTTGACTGTGTCCTCAGGGGGTTGTTTCCACCTCATGGGGAGAGAGAGACGGGCAAAACATAAATGAAAGCGTAACAGGGTATTTGTGAGGGCTGCGGTGTCCTTCATTCTCGCAGATGGGGGGCAGAATTATTGACGGGGTGAATGGAGAGAGAGGGCAAGAGATGATGATGATGATGATGAGTCTACTGCTGATCCACACAATATCTACTCATGGCGTCCATTTTTGTTTTAGTTTTGAATCGATCAGCGTTGCGAAGGCCAGTCATCCTTTTAAAAAGCTGTGAAAGCTTTTATAAATATACAGAAAAACAAATCGATCAATAACCATCTTCATGTCCGAGAAGCAAACGCAAGATGCATAAAACAAGGTTTATGTGTTTGTTTTGATCGTGAAATGACCTTGTAGACGTAAGAGACATCCTTGATAAAATTACACATTTATCGCGATCAATACGCTGCTTAAGAATAATTTCATCAGCTTTCGCTGTTTCTGCATGTCTCGGCTCATCTGTTGTCATGATTTTAGAAAGGTTTGGGCTACTTTAATGTCTGCGTTTAAAGGCGGTGGGAGAGGGAGAGATCATAATAACAGTGAAGGGATTTTGACACAGGATTTTCTCCTGACAGACTCGGGGATGTTATAACACGCTCTTCGGACCGAATCAGTGATGCACCGCATTGCATGCATGCTAACGTTAGTTTTGACCTCAGCAAAATGTGTGCCGCTCGGCTCTGGTCTTAACTGTTCCTGTATCATCTTTCACACAATAAGAGTGTTGATATAACCTCAAGCTTCAATCCTCAGGATGAGGATCACATTCACAGAAAGCTGCCGCGTTGCTGTGAGCTGTATTATGCCATGGCTTTTGTGTCATATTTGTACACCGTTAGACATTTCTCTTAACCATGTTTTTGTGTGTGTGTGTGTGTGTGTGTGTGTGTGTGTGTGTGTGTGTGTGTGTGTGTGTGTGTGTGTGTGTGTGTAAAATCACGGTTACGTTTTGTGAGGGATCTTATGGCACATTCATTTCAATGCCATGTTATACAATGGTACATGTATCATAGTTTTAAGCATTTAAAGATCTGCTTTACTTTACTCAAATCAACCATGGCTTTACTACATTAATGATAGTTTTACTATGGTATTTGCTCTAAAAACATAGTAACCTCAACTCTTACCATAGCAACTAATTTAGTCATGAAAGTTGTTGTAAAACTGTGGCAATTAATCTGCCAAAAAGTACTTTTACTATAGTAAAATCATGGTTAATAATTCTAGGGGTATTTTGCATGGTAAATATTTATGATAAAGTTAATCCTTCATGAACAAATACTATAGTATAACGTAGTAAAATGTCTGTATACTACAGTACTGTATTTGAACCTTGCTATAGTAAATATTGAAGTATACTGCAGTGTTTACTACACTTGATCAGTTTCCTACTGGTTATCAAAGATTGCTATAATATACTACATACATATATAATGTATTTTTTATGTAGGTGTTTTTTTATAAAACACATAATTGCCGATAGCTGGAACAGACTTGACCTCTATACATCACATGAACTTCACTGTGTGTTTTCCAGTGGAGTCAGAGGACGGTGATGTGTCGATATATCAGAGAGCGTCTGACTGAAGCTTTTACTGCAGAAGACGAGTGTTCACTTGACTTAGTGTCTCTAAGAGATGCTGGGAAATCAATAAGATGCGTGCGTTTGCTCTTTCAGCCGGACAAAGCCATCAGTTCCACCTGACGTATTGACATGAGAAAGCCTCCATCTGCATTACATGCACCGGATATCTGCAATTTATCTACAGTCGCTTCTCATGTCATGTCTCATGCAGTTTAAAAGTTGGGTTTTCATTTAATGCAAATTTTAGAAGGTGTCTGTCCAGGTGTATCACTTTTTGTAGTAACGTTATGTAAACGTATATATACTATGGTAGTACTATAATAATCTGTAATGAAGAGATCGACCGATATATCGTTTTACCGATATTTAAGCATTTGTCCATAATCGGGTATCTGTTTTCTAATATCGGATTCACCGATAAACGCCGCCATCTTGTGGCCGTGTTGAGAATTGCGTCCAGGACCGCCATTGCAGCACAGCGTCTGAGGGGAGACGAGACTTCAACAACAAAGCAAGTTATTTGCAACTTACTTGCTTTGCTGTAATTAATCAACTTTATTTAACATTACAGCCATTTGCACAAATGAGATGTGTTAAATAAATGCCTAATATGCAGTTTATGCGTATACAAATATTATGTTCACATCTGCTCACGTTTGTGATCACAGGGCTTTGTTAAGCAGTATTCATTAGGACTTAAGTCTAAAAAAATAGATATATGACACACGTGTACTTGACATTTGTTTAAACGGAACAAATGGCTTTTCCATTAAAAGACTCATCTGTCGCTGTTATGACTGCAGTTGTCTCCTGGGTCCTAAATTACACCTGATTACTAACCACATTGTGCCAGCAGGCATTTCATAGATTCTAGGCCGACAAACTATGATTAATTTTGACATAACATACTGTTGAGAAATCCAATGATGCATACGCAGTTTTGTTTGTTACCCTTCTGACAATGTATTATTCCAGTATTATTCAGTCTTTTTAGCCTATTAAACAGCACATTTACATTCTAAAACTCTTATCTAAAATGAATAATACAATTTCTGCAAAATTGATACGACTCCCCTGCCGTTTACGTTCATTAGACTTTCTACATTTATTTTGCCTATTGTTAACATTAGTGTTGCTGCTGATGTCTTTGTCCTTTCTTTCTGTGGCATGTCTTTCTGCGGTTGCAGACGTGCTCGACTTCTGAAGTAAAAGCGCACCCCAGTGGCACGGTTATATTTAGGCGACGACCGTTTCTAGGACACGGGTGTTACTATCACGATAAAAGCTCTCGGTTTTTCTGCAGGGAATCATACCCGAGCGTTCTTCTTCTGTGAGATTTTAGCCACACGCTTCTCTCACGCAGCTGAAAGGAGAGGGATGTGGGCTGTGAGATTCGGCTTTGCGTGGGAGGCATTAGGAGAAAACGTGCAGGAATACAGCAGCACACTTTATTTTGTAGTGAAGTGAAGCCGTATGGTAGCAATTAGAAAAACAAACGCTGTTTTTTCAGACGTGGGGTCTGAAAAAAGTGGGTTTTTTCAGACGTGGGGTCTACTCGACGCAGCTGTCCCTGCATGAAGCACTGCGGCGTTTGCCAGGTTAGCTGAGGGCCTCACACACGGGCGGCGGCGGTTATCATGAGGGCAGACTGCTGACAAGTGGGAATTGGTGCACATGTACACAATGTACACACATATGAGAGGTATTCGCTGATGTCATCAAGATCAGATTCACACAGGCCTTTCAATGCACACTGACGCTTTCACTTAGGGCAACAGGGCTGAATTCAGCATAACAGGGCGAGACTCTTTACGAGAAGAGTTACACGATTGTTGTCCTGTCACGGTTAGGAATTAATGTACGGGTCACATGGTCATGGTTATGACTTAAAGCGATAGTTCACCTGAAAATGAACATTTGTTTTAAAGGGACAGTTCACTCAAAAATGAAAATCCTGTCATAATTTACTCATCTTCATGTGATTTAGAAACTTTATGAGTTATTTTCTCCGGGAATATATTTTAAATGTTGGTAACCAAACAACATTGACCTTCATTGACTTTCATTCTGTTGGTGAACTGTTGCTTTAAAAGAGATCCCACAGGGCAGTTCTCTGGTCGTCCAGAAGGTGGCAGCAAATCCATAAAGCATCAGCTCAGATCACGGAGACCTGGTTTAATATCAGGACGTGAGATTCTCCCGTTGAGGGATGTGATGTGAAGCAGAGAGGATTTTTTTGCAGGGGTCAGCACGACAGACTGAACAATAGAGAGTTGTATTAGGTCTGTCTCACAGACTCTTCAGATCGGGAATTAAAACATTAAAAATGTCAGTGTGTTTATGGCACCGTGTCATGTATTGACAGAAAGAAAGTCTTTAATTAAGGGCATACATGTACGTAGCATGTTCAGTTGCTCAGATCAGTATTAAATCAAAACTGACTTGTTTCACCTAATATCCTTAATTTGTAAAATAAGTATTTGCTGCGAGAAGTTTTTTTGTCCCGTTTTTCAGCACAATTTTTGAAACATCCTCAATGTACGTTCACTTGAGAAGCTTATCTCGAAATGCATTTACATGAAATCTAGCAAAAATGCTTTTGATATGTCTTTGCTTAAAACATGAAAAAGATGTTTGCCGATCTTGGTTTTTCTTTTGAATGAGATTATTTTTCTTACCCTGTTGGCAGACATCTTTTTCTGGCTTGAAGCAAAAACATCTCAACATTTTGTTAGATTTCTCTGATAGCAAGACACAAAATCTCGTATCGTTTTGCTTCTTAAGTAAATATATTTTGTTTTAAGGTCGTTTAAATTATTATGTCATTTTATTGCTCAGTATTTTTGTCTCGTTTTACATTACAAATATTTCAACATTCTCATTAAAATTAAGTTGATTTTAATTGAGCTTTTTTGCTTTTTAATCTAACTTTGATTAAAAAGAAGAAAAGCTCAATTAAAATGAAGTTAGATAGAAATAAGAATAAGATTTTATTGAAAACTGAACACATATTCACTGTTTTGCAGCATCTACTCGTGACGTGATGTAGTGTAACTGTAATGACCTTTG
>NC_079909.1:20106152-20157117 GCF_024868665.1 Triplophysa rosa
CCTCCCTCTCTCTCTCTCCCTCTCCCTCTCTCCCTCTCCCTCTCCCTCTCCCTCTCCCTCTCCCTCTCTCTCTCTCTCTCTCCCTCCCTCCCTCTCCCTCCACTAAATACCATTATATGGGTCAATGGCCAATTTTAATCTGTTGCAGTTATTCGTTATTCAAACAGTGTTTTTTTCTTTATTAAGTGATTTTAGTGTTCTATGAAGGCCAAAGCCTTCATAGATGCCTCATGTGGTGCGACCGTGATTTATCTTAAAATTAATTCATTTCGATTAGGTATTTGGTTTTGTCTATGAAGTCAACATGAAATTTCTGTCTTTACAATATTACGATTTAACGTAATAACAAGTTATTTAATGCCGGATAACATTAATACAATAAAAATATGGCTTGGAGTTTTATTCCCCCACAATCCACCGCAGACTCTCGTTCACTTCCATTCTGGCATTAAAACATCAACTGTTCACATCACATCAATTCAAACTCGGCCTCTATATATTTATCCAGTTAAATACGCTATTTTACTCAGAAATGTACACAGCGTTACATAAGTAAAATAGGTTGTAAAGTCGTTTCATCTCAACTTTACAGACTGGCTTTCTATAACAACAGCCCTCAACTGATACTGACGCCAAAACAGGAACTGAAAGTATGCAGCGCTCACGTTCTTCACACTCAACAATAAACCTCCAACATTTCACGAGATGTTTATATGTGCAGGAAACTCTTTAACTCGGGTCCGTCCGCGGATCAGATGGGAAGTCTGATATCACGCCAGCTCTCCTCCCAGAGGTCTGATAAGTCAGGAATCTGAGTCGGCATACCATGCTAATGTGGACCATGTGCTGGAGTAAAAGAGGGGCCAGCGCTCCGACATCCGACCCCCCCAACACCCCACGGCTCAGGGGTGCCAGATTGAGACAAACCCAGCCGTTGAATTGTGTTAGGAGGAGAAAACAGAATGTCTTTATTGTGAACGTGTCTTGTGTTTATCACGAGATGTTGTTTCAGATACAGTAGATGGATATAGTACATAGATCTTTACTGTATTAAGTCTAAAATTGGTCTTTAAGCATCCATAAATTAATAATAGACCCCACAGTTGCTTAGTTTCCTACACGCACACACATTAAAGGTTGTGTCAGGTGTTGGTTTGTGAGGGAACGTACTAGTGTTTCCACCAATGAAACGCCAGCATCTAAATTATTGACAGGTTTGGTGAATAATAAATGAGCGGGATGTCGGTCTGCTCGAGTTGCCGTGCGTCCATCTCGCAAAACTCATTTCGTTCACACAAGAACCTTCCTTTTTTCCCCAAGGAATAACGTTTCAACTTTGTCTCAGATATTTCTCCAAAGTCTTTATGTGAAAGCAAAATGAAAACAAATGAGACGCCTTGTCGCTTTGAAATGTAATGTTTTAGATCATTCGATCTCGAACGTTGAAATCTTCGACTCGTCTTTGGTGTCTCGGCAGATCTGAGCACAGTTACATTGTTACTGTCCTTTTTCTCAGATATGAAAAGATTTCGTGTACTCTCAATTTCATCTCATTGCTGTTTAGGAGGAACAAAAGGATATTTTAGTCACCCGACGGGTTTTATTTGGCGAACGTATTCTTATTTTAACGCTCATGTACCAAGTATAATATTTGCTTAACTCGCATTAATACAGAATTGCGGGATGGATTACGAGTTCATGGCATGTCCTGTGTTGCGTGTTTGTATGGTCATAATACGACGGAAACTCCCACAAAACCTCAATCCTTCCTTTTTCCTTCCTCTGCTGCGTTTGTCGGCCAGATGGCTGTAAAATATCGCCACAATTTCAGCTTTGTGAGAGCATTAGATCACTTCCATGCTTCCAAACTCTTCACGCACACGCTATCAGCGGTGAAATCGATCCGGTTTGCTGAAAGCAGCACTTTTGAGCTTGGTGTCAAAGAAATGCAGTTGTGTTCTTACGCTCTCTGTGGAATTGTGGGATTGCGCAAGAGCGTTTTTTAAGATCATGTGAAATTGCACGGTGAATTGTGTCTCCGTTGGCTTGCCATCAGTGCCAATGAAAACAACCACAGTTACGTACATTAATTCCATCGTGTGTATAAAACAACACATCTGACATGCATTTCTGAGAAAATGTTGCCGTATGTTTCCTGCGAGTCGTTGTCGTGTTGTTCATAGTTCTTTAGTCTTCTGAAATATCAGGTAACATCTTATACATGCATTAATACTGACAGAACAGACCATATGATAGAAATGATCTTGTAAATTATAGATCCAACGATCTTAAGATCAGAATGTCATAGAGACTTAAGGCTGGGCTCAAGAAACAAAAAGCATTCAGAATGCATCAGGACCGTGGCGGGATACGCATCCCCAATTCTTTCCTTACATTTGCTTTATTTCTTTATACTAGGAGGCCCGACGTGCAACGTTCACATCGCTTTTGCAAATCTGTTGTTCATTTCATCGTCAGGTTATTTCCTCGGCCGTGGTGCTTAAAGTCCCTGTGAACCGGACGTTGCGATCGTTTTTACTTCCGTATTTTGACGCATTTCTAAGTGAAATGGAATTTCGAATAAGAAAAATAGTGGGCGTGGCTTTCGTCTTTCTCTGCGTTTTGATTGAATATATAAAAACAGCCGTTGCATTTTGAAATGGACCTGGCAGCAGACTGACAGTTGAAGGGGAGGAGTTAACGGATGCTCCGCCCAAGCCATCTAACATACGTCATTTGAGATGGATAGTCATTTCAGGACGGAGTGCATTTTCAGATTTTAACTGAAGATTATGAGGCTACATGAATTTAAAAAAGAGAATGACCCACATTGATCAACTATTTACAATAAACGCTGCAATATTTCATGAAAAAATAGGCATTGTCATTTTTAATTTCACTTGGACTTTAAAGAGAGAGGAGCCGTAGATGTATAAACGGTCTTCCAGGAAGTTCCCCTCCCTTCTCAGTTCTCCACAGCTGAAAGTCAGCGGGCGTGAAGGATTTCAGATTCGCTTGTGACACAGAACAGAAGTGTAGACGGAGGTGAATTGCGAGCGCTGTCGGACCGGAGAGGGACACGTGGGCATCTTGTGACTTCACAATGATAACAGTCGTCTGTGTTTCTGCACAAACATCCCGAACAAGCGTAACACCCTCGGGCCCCGATCCCACGCTGAATGTAAATCAACATTGTTTCGTTCAGGAATACATGATCATGGGACACGTTAGGTCACATCTTAGGTATCTCATGGTTCTGTGAAGATGATGGAGGAGAAAGGGATGACAGTCACGAACAAAAAGCACACTGTCTGTACCGTATTAAAACCATGAATATATGTTTGGGGTGATAAAGACGAGGTATATTTAAGGTACTATAGTATTTTCTATTATTTTAACATGGTACGGACAGTATACTTTTGGTAAGGGTGTTGTAAGGGATGTTCTGTTGCGGTGGTGTTTTTAGGTCTTTTTAGGCTTGCAAGGGTGTTCGTTTAAATCACTCATGTTAACTATGATGTCATCATTTACATTTAAATGTCATTTCAAACCTGTATGACTTTCTTCTGCAGAACTCAAAAGAAGATATTTAGAAGAATGTCGACAACCATGAACCCCATTGACTTCCATTGTATTCGAGACGTTTCTCAAAATACCTTCTGTTGTGATCCACAGAAGAACAACAAGAATAAATACAGGGTTACAGAATTTTTGTTTTGTGCAAACTGTCCCGTTTAGACTCGCGGGGTGCTTTATGTAGTCCTGTTTTCTGTCATGTGTAAAGCAAAGCAGACGGGATCTATTTGTCATCGTAAATGCATTCATAATGTTCTACATGTGAATTCCTTTTAAGAAAGATCTGTGTATCTTTACGACTCCCGACACGACCTTGTGAGATTCCCGAGCGGGAATTAGCAGATATTTGTTTAGCAGGGGAGTGCAATTTAATCCCCAAACACTGTGAAGTAGTTCAAAGTCTGCATTCATTGTAGACGTCTCTCCTCATCTTGCAAACAGACGGAGGAGCAGGGGGGACGTCTATAACTGGATGGTTGTTAGCCGTGTTTTAGACAGGATACGGGTCAGTCGGACATTCCAAGAACGACATTCCGGGTTTATTAGAAGACTTGTTTCGGTCCTTCGTGACCCGAATAACAATGTGTGGAAACAGGGGTGACTTCCTGTTTAGCCTCCACCCCCGTTTTTTTCTGGAGACGTGGTACGGCCCATCTCCTCCTCCTCTCCTTTCATTGTAATGAGGTGGTGACATCATCGGCAAACACACTGGCTGGGCCGCTGATGAAATTACAACCCTCTTGCCCGCCTCCTCTGCTCCGTTGAAGTTGTGCTGGGTGTCACAAAACCTCTCCATTGCCTCCTTTAGTTTCAGACCGGGCTGGGCTGTTCATCCCAAACGGCTGCACGATTTTTTTTGTCCTGGTTAAGTTTGTAAGGTTTTCGGGAGGTGTGGGACAGGAGGAGGGGCATTTGTGTGCGTGAGGTTGAGGGGGGAGATGCTGCTTTTGAATGGACAGAACGGAACAATCGCACCGCAGCATGAGCGTGTCTTGTGAGAGCGCTGGATAGGGTCGGAGACCTTTCGCATTTCACAACTGGATGTCTTTTGTTTTAATGTGCGCCGCGGAGGCAGGAGTGTAAAGGGATTGTGTGCGGATCCCTTTCTTTCTTTTTTTCTCCGTCCGTCCCTTTCTGTGGTTTCCCGGGAGGTTTGAAGGAATCTGGAAATAGTTTCCCTCTCGGTCAGGGATCATGGATTTGGAGTGGGAGTCCGGGGGGCCCGACGGCTTTTATCAGGAGCCCAGTTACCCTGCGCAAATGCCCTTCAACTATAACCAACTCGAGGGGCGCTTCAAACAGCTGCAAGGTAAGCGACCGTTGTTATGTGGATGCTTCAGCGTGATGGAGAAACTTGCAGCTTTGCAATGCCACGTGTGTCTTTAGACACTGCTAGAGAGGGTTTGTGTTGTGCCCCTTAATCCTCGTGCACATGAGGGGTGTGGATGTAGTTCTCTAGATTAGCAAAGATTTCAGACAGTCCCCCCAAAAAGCTTTTTTTTTGCATGCAAACATGCCTTTCCGCTCACCTCCCCCCCCCAAAACAGTCAATAAGGGGGCGTCTCGCCCTGAATGGGTCATCATAGACAACAATAGAAAGCCCGGTCAGGTGGGAGCGGTTGTTTTGTTCTGCTGACCTCACGGACGGTGGCAGGGTCTTCATACGCATTTCAAAAGCATCTGCTAATGAGTCTGGCTGTTTGTTTTGAAATGGGCGAAAGATCCACGTGAGGCCTGACTCCTTTGTTTTTATTCGCGGCTTGAACACCTGGACAGAAGGCTTACAGGGTTAAATGCACCAGCGTTATTGACGCTGCAGCACTTTTAGGGGTTGTGTTGTATTTATTCAGCTGGTTGTAGGACAGAAGCTCAGATGCACCTCTGCAGGATTGATCGATCGATAGATGTTCTGCACTCAGCACTTTCACACGTTTACTCTATTACCCGAGTTTACCGTGACTATAGTGTGAATGTGCAGCCTGTTTGTGTTTAATGCTGTGACCCATGGTTTTACATATCACTTTCATAAGCATGTTGAGAAGAGATGCCGGTTCATGACACTATAGAAATGTGATTAATAACAAGACAGATAGACAGATAGACAGATAGACAGATAGATAGATAGATAGATAGATAGATAGATAGATAGATAGATAGATAGATAGATAGATAGATAGATAGATAGATAGATAGATAGATAGATAGATGGATGGATGGATGGATGGATGGATGGATGGATGGAGAGAGAGAGAGAGAGAGAGAGATGGATGGATAATGGATAGATAGAGAGAGATGGAGAGAGATATAGTGAGAGATGGATGGATAGATGGATAGATCGAGAGAGATATAGAGAGAGATCGATGGATGGATAGAGAGAGATGGATGGATGGATGGATGGATGGATAGAGAGAGAGAGAGATGGATGGATTGATGGATAGATGGATAGAGAGAGATATATAGAGAGAGATAGACAGAGATGGATGGATGGATAGATGGATAGATAGCTATAGAGAGAGGTGGATGGATGGATGGATTGATGGATAGATGGATAGAGAGAGATATATAGAGAGAGATAGACAGAGATGGATGGATAGATAGAGAGAGATGGATGGATGGATGGATAGATAGATAAATAGATAGAGAGAGGTGGATGGATGGATAGATGGATAGAGAGAGATATAGAGAGAGAGATAGACAGAGATGGATGGATGGATGGATGGATGGATGGATGGATAGAGAGAGGTGGATGGATGGATAGATAGAGAGAGATGGATGGATGGATGGATGGATAGATGGATAGATAGAGAGAGGTGGATGGATGGATAGATGGATAGATAGAGAGAGGTGGATGGATGGATAGATGGATAGATAGAGAGAGGTGGATGGATGGATGGATAGATGGATAGAGAGAGATATAGAGAGAGAGATAGACAGAGATGGATGGATGGATGGATAGATGGATAGATAGATATAGAGAGAGGTGGATGGATGGATGGATAGATAGAGAGAGATGGATGGATGGATAGATGGATAGATAGATAGAGAGAGGTGGATGGATGGATAGATGGATAGAGAGAGATATAGAGAGAGAGATAGACAGAGATGGATGGATAGATAGAGAGAGGTGGATGGATGGATGGATAGATAGATAGATAGATAGATAGATAGATAGATAGATAGATAGATAGATAGATAGATAGATAGATAGATAGATAGATAGATAGAGAGAGATATAGAGAGAGAGATAGACAGAGATGGATGGATGGATAGATGGATAGACAGAGATGGATGGATGGATAGAGAGAGGTGGATGGATGGATAGATGGATAGAGAGAGAGATAGAGAGAGAGATAGACAGAGATGGATGGATAGATAGAGAGAGGTGGATGGATGGATAGATGGATAGAGAGAGAGATAGAGAGAGAGATAGACAGAGATGGATGGATAGATAGAGAGAGGTGGATGGATGGATGGATAGATAGAGAGAGAGGGATGGATGGATGGATAGATGGATAGAGAGAGATATAGAGAGAGAGATAGACAGAGATGGATGGATAGATAGAGAGAGGTGGATGGATGGATGGATAGATAGAGAGAGATGGATGGATAGATGGATAGATGGATAGATAGAGAGAGATGGATGGATGGATGGATGGATAGATAGAGAGGGGTGGATGGATGGATGGATAGATAGAGAGAGGTGGATGGATGGATGGATAGATGGATAGATAGAGAGAGATGGATGGATGGATGGATGGATGGATGGATGGATAGATAAAGAGAGGTGGATGGATGGATGGATAGATAGAGAGAGGTGGATGGATGGATGGATAGATGGATAGATAGAGAGAGATGGATGGATGGATGGATGGATAGATAGAGAGAGGTGGATGGATAGATGGATAGATAGAGAGAGGTGGATGGATGGATGGATGGATAGATGGATAGATAGAGAGAGGTGGATGGATGGATGGATAGATAGAGAGAGGTGGATGGATGGATGGATAGATCCAATCCATTGGTCATTAGTAATTATATAATTTTGATGATTAGAAATACAGTTTTTCTTAGTATTATTATCTTGTAATGTTTCTGACCCTGTCTGTGAAATCCAGAATAAAGTGACGTAATGTGTGTTTTTTGCTGTAAATGATGGATTACATGATTTCAAGATACACTCTTAAAATAAAGATGCCTAAAAGGTTGTTCACAGCGATGCCATAGAAGAACCATTTTTGGTTCCACAAAGAACCATTCAGTCAAAGGTTCTTTAAAGAACCGTCTCTTTCTGACCCTTTTATAAGCTGAAGAACATTTTTTCGCCACAATGAAACAGAAAGGTTCTTCAGATGTTTAAGGTTCTTTGTGGAACCAAAAGGTTCTTCTATGGCATCCAGTGTACAGTACACAAAGTTGTGAAAAATTTGATAAATACTTCATTTGTGATTTTATTGACACTACATTTTGCACAAAACATAGCAAAAGTTGGCTTCCTAAACACTTCAATCTTTGCCATTGCATTTTTAAATATACAGCATGAAGATGAGATTTTCACGGCATGTTCTTAACATTATATAGAATAATCACAAAAATGACTTTAGTAGGCTTTGTTGGTCACAAATGTGATGCCTGTAATGATGGCATGATTCAGTTTCAGTTTGATGTTCATGTTGACCTGTATGATCTTGTACGAGCTTTCACATTCAGTCAGAAGTTAGGAATATTTGCCTTCTTATCAAAGGTGCACATTCATGTACCGTTTCATAACTCCGCTTAAAAAGTGGATGCTGACTACACAAGTACATTCTTGAAACCCTCAGCGATATCAGCGACTAGCCAAGATAAATGACACATTCTTGGATAGCTTCTTGCTCTATTGTAAGAGCCCGGGGATGAACTTTTAACAGTCTAAACAAATGATTCTGCTCGCTTGTGTCCCAGAGAGAGTTCACTGTCAGTGAGGGTGCGTCCGGCTGCTGGTGGAAGTTTTGTGTTTTTGTATGTAACTTGACTCATAACGGACCTCTCCGGACGTCACCGTGAGCCAAGGAGCTCCTGCGTCGTCCGCTGAAGTCCATCTTTTGTCCTCCGCGCGTCTTGTTGCCAAACCGCCTGGTCTTCTCAATGACCTTCTGTTCGCCTGTTGGCAGGGATACGGTGGCTGAAAGCGAGACGTCGAGCCGGTCGGGTCACTGCGAGGATGTGAGCTGTTATAGTCTTGATTTACTCAATGAAGTAATGTGAAGACACTGGAGGGTTTGGCATGCGATGTAAAGATTTTAATATGGTCGAAGCTGACGGTGTACTCGTGAGGCGTCACTGTCATGTTGTTGTAAACCAGTGATTTGTCAGCCGAACACACGGTGGAAGTGAAACTCTCCTTCTGTCGGTTATGTACATGATGCAAATAACATGAAGATGTTTTTAATGGCAGATGAAGAGTGATGCTCGGCTGCACACGCTCTTATCAGTTGACGTCATCATCATCTGAAAGTTAAGGCGTAGTTCGGATCGAAGACCCTTCACACAGTTTTTAAGAGATGATACGCTCCTTCCAAATGTCTTTGAGACCGATCTTAAATCCAGAATCTGATCTCCTCATTCAGACAGAATGTTCCTGTATGGCATCGTTCATCATTGTCTGACACAGAAGGATCTGCGAGTTCTCCGGGCTGCCACCACAGGAGTGTGATCACTTTACGTGTCCCATGACAAACACACCGCCACTTTCCCTCTCGCTGTGGTTGTTTAAATGTGATGAGAAATGTTTGCGTTCCTATTTAGATCTTGAATGATATCGACTTTCCATTGCAGACTTGACAAATCTGAGCTAAACGTCTGAGACACAGATGAGACCTTTCCATTTGCTCTCCGTTTAATCTCATTGATGTCTAGGAGAAATAGATATTAAAGATCTGATCTCATCTGTTATTTTTCTTTCTTATAGGCTGCCTCTGTCATCTGGAAAAATATGAATTCAATAATATCTTGTATACCTAATATTCCAAAACATAAAATCCAGCCCCGCCCTACATTAGTTCTCAGTCCGTGTACAGTTTCACTCAACAATACATCACCTTATAGAAATGTAATGTGTTTATTTTAAGTTCTCTACATGTGTTTCTCATCATCACGCAAGAATCCACACACATAAACAGGACCTGAATGTCTTTATTATTTTTACCCGTGGTCCAGACACTCGGTTGTAAGCAGAAAGTGTTGAAACTCGGAGGATATTTGTGAGCCTCACGCTGAGGCCGATCTTCTGACCTCAGATCTGTCCACTCCGCACCGGAAGTCTTAGGAATTCCATTGTGCTGACGTTCACGCCGCAGGATGCCGATAAATCTGAGGGAAAGGAAGCCGCCCGTCCTCCACCTTTCTCAGACCGTCCAACGTTCTTATTTTCATTGTTTGCATCAGGATGTCCTTCTTCTCGTTGCGGTCTGACACGCATCGATTTCAGAATAGAAAATGTTGAAAAGCCGAACTGTCTTATCTGTGACCCTTCGGTGTGTTGAAACTGTTGTGTAACCGCTGTAAGAATGGAAGTGTCGTGAAGAATGCTGTGGTCCTTTATTTTAGATTCAGACGCTGCTTTGTAGATGTTTACGGCCTCATGATTGAATCAGAGTTCAAATGTCTGTCTGCTGGAGAAGAGCTTATACAAATGTTTATTTTGGTTAAACATTATTACACTTTAAAGGTTGTTCTCAGCGATGCCATAGAAGAACCATTTTTGGTTCCACAAAGAACCGTTCAGTCAAAGGTTCTTCAAAGAACCGTCTCTTTCTGACCCTTTTATAAGCTGAAGAACCTTTTTTGAAACAGAAAGGTTCTTCAGATGTTAAAGGTTTTTTATGGAAGCCAGAGGTTCTTCTATGGCATCAACGAACCTTTTGAAGCACCTTTTTTAAAGAGTATCACCTACATTTTCTGTGTGTTCAGGGTCGGGTCAAGCAGTGCACGCGAACCATCCCTGATGCTTTCTGTCTTCGGGAAATATAAGAAATATTCACTGCACTGCAAATCTTTGACTTTGACTTTCTTACTTAGTATTTTTGTCTTGTTTTCTAGTACAAATGTCTAAGAATTCTTGAATCAAGAGGCATTTTTTGCCTTTTGGTCTTGTTTTTAAACAAAAAATATGAAATTTGCTTAAAACAAGCACAAAAAATCTGCCAATGGGGTAAGAAACATTATCAATCTTGAATTTAGTGACTAAGAAAAAGGTAAACCTTAATTCACGATTATTCTTTTTTGTGCTTGTTTTAAGCACAAATTCACTGAAATTTCATGTTTTTTGTCTAAAAACAAGACAGGTCTTTTTGCTCGTCAAGAAAATGCATCTTGATTCAAGAATTCTTAGACATTTGTACTGGAAAACAAGACAAAAATACTGAGTAAGAAAGTCATCTTTTGCAGTGTGACAGTTAATATCAAAATGTTTCAAAATTAAGAGACATTGAATTTACTTTTCTGAGGTTCATAGACAACCTAGTTTTAGTTTTTCACAGCTCCATGAGATGTCTGGAAATCCTGACAATGCTGTCTTGTGTGTGTGCAGGATGAGGTGTTGGTTTGTTTTGAGGTCAGAAAACAACGATTTTGAGGATGTAGGAAATCAAACAATCCAGAACCATCGCGACACATCCATCCTTTTGCCCTGAGCCGGTTCAGTGCTGTTTTCACCGGATAGACAGTTAAATAAATGTAATGTGGGTTTATAATGACATTGACAGTAACCCCGCCCCTTTCATCAGATTGACCCCTGACCTGATCCGACGTCCAGACACAGGTATTGATTTATCTGAACCGTCTGTGCTGTGTTTACCCTTGACTTCAGACATCACCTTCCACGTTTGTCATGGCACTACCAATCTCTCTTTCACATCACGGCTGTTTCTTTCTCTTGTTGCTAGAGTATCATATCGTCGTTTATGTTCCAGCTATCAGGTATTTAAGTTGGCATAAACACACTCGTGCGCGTGTGATGAGTTTGTAACGCCGCATGCAGCAGGGGCGGCGAGAGGGTACGAGGAGCGCGTTTTCTCAACCTTCACTCCAGATGCCATTGCATTCCTGCAGTCTTCCCCGCGGTTTCGGCCTGGACGAGCGAATGAACACTGCCGCCATTGTTTTCCCTACCCACAGTCCTTTGGGAGTATCCGCAGGCTTGACTAATATGTAGCGTTTGGTGGCAATAGTTGCGATAGAATCATCTTACAATGCATAGTTCAGTGTCAGTGTCTACTTGCTTATGACCCGGGGACAGAAATGAGATTGTGTTTGAAAATCGTCTTTTATTTTGAGAAAAGCATGCTGTCATTTCATGTGTGTCGTCTTGAGGTTCAGAAAGATCTTAAAGGGACTTTTCACCCAAAAATGAAAATTCTGTCATCGTTTACTCACCCTCAAGTTGTTCCAAACCTGTACACATGTCTTTGTTCTGCTGAACACAAAGGAAGATATTTGGAAGAATGTCAGTATCCAAACAGATCTCATCACCCATTGACTTCCATAGTTTTTTTTTTTTTTACTTTGGTAGTCAATGGGTGATGAGATCTGTTTGGTTACTGACATTCTTCCAAATATCTTCCTTTGTGTTCAGCAGAACAAAGACATGTGTACAGGTTTGGAACAACTTGAGGGTGAGTAAACGATGACAGAATTTTCATTTTTGGGTGAACTGTCCCTTTAACTGCATCAAGGTGCCAAATTGCCAGTCTAAATGACATATACATTCATTTTACAGCTCTACGGTCTCATTGTATGTAAAAAAAGTCTCATTCGTGTATTTACATTTTTATAAATACGTAAGGAAAGTTAATATTAAAATAAAATGAGAAATGTGTTAAATCTTCTGCTTGTTGAAAGAGCAATCTGTGAGTAGTATGATGGGATGGGTCAGTGCTGATGTGTTAGATGCCCAACGTGGTCAGTTTGTTTGTTTTTAGTTGAATGACAGCTGGATGAGAGATCTGTTGTGTATGTGACACTAGTGATGGGTTACATGTGTTGAGCAGATGAACAGCATTAAATCATCTGTTTCTTTGCTGAGGCTCTCTTGAAATATTTGCAGTCGGCATAAAGAGTAAATAAAGAAGTGTGTGTGTGTGTGTGTGTGTGTGTGTGTGTGTGTGTGTTAGAACATAGCAGAAGAAAATGTTCCGTCAGATGTCCGCTCAGCACTTTTCTCTGTGTTTATATGTAAAAGTGTTTATGAAATATTGTGAGAGATTGTGGTTTTTGATGTGTAATTTGCTTTGGCCGCAGGATCGTGGATATTGAGATGTGAATCATTTCCGCAAGTTCTGCTTTCATCGTGCATTTACTATAATATACTGCAGGTGAATCATGTTCTGTTAAAACGAAAAGAGAAACAAGAAACCTGTTTTAGGACTATTAAGATATTTTGCAATGTCACATTGTGACAGTTACGCATATGAAGAGTTTATTAAAGAGTACATAACTAGGGATTTTTAAGGTCCTACTTTGGTTTATGGAGTGTCCAACAACAAGTTTATGTACATAGAAGGTGTAAAAACACGATTATTTCATAATAATAGGCAGTTACTCTTACCTTACTTCTTGACTGACTCTCAAATGATTCATTCCGTGATTCATCTGTCTAATCCCCTCGTTTCCGCTATCATCACATTCCGCTAGCTCTGATGTAATTGGTCAGATGGTCTAGTCTGCTGTGATTGGTCAACCGCGAGTGTGGCTACAGTGTTTGGGGGAGAAGAGTGAAGTTTTGGCGGGCAGTCCTAGCAAAACGTAGGCGGGGACTATATGTAGTGACGTAAATCCACGGTGGTTCGCGAATCGGACTAGGGACGACTCGTTTGCGTGATTCAGAGTCGACTCCCTTTTTTCCAAGACAATAACTTTATTCATTCACCTTCGGATTTACAACTTGGCAGACTGCTTACTATCAAACACGCCAACATTACACACTGCATGAAATGTCATTTTCATGATCTCATGTTATGTACTCTTTAAAAACAGAGTTATCTGAAATCATGTTTTTATTGCGTTATCATGTTTTTATTGTTTGTGTTAGTGAGCTGTATTTTTTATTATTATAACTTAATCAAAACAACACAACTGCAGTTTGATTGATATCACTTGAAATGCACAATAAAAAACGTGATTTTGTGAGTTATCTGTTTTTACAAACAAACGCCTCGTATTCTCTTTACTTAAATTCTTAAGGCCATTGCACGTTGAGTCCGAAATTTGCGTCCGAAATTTCCACACGTTAAAAAATAAATACGACCTCACGTCGTGTCAATCACGGTTACACACTGCCTCTGATATTTCTGTCCGTCATAAAAAAATTCAGACTGGGTGTGTTTTTGGCATTTGTAGCAAGCATTTTGAGAGGCGTTGTCTCAATTCAGAGACACCGTACGAACTAGCGCCAAATACGGAAAAACGCATACGAAAATTTCGGACTGTGTGTGCAAAGACCTTTAGTATTTATTTACATTTGACCCGGACGTGTTTTTGACCCATGCATCAAATTGAGTCTAAAACACTTTCGCAGTGAGACTGAGCTCACGTTGTGACCCTCTGTGGCGGATGTTCCTCTTCCTCTGTTTGTTAAATGTGTTTCGTCGTGGCCTCACGACCTCCAGCTCATTTCTCTTTAGCCTCATTATCTGCGTGTGTCTTCTACCTGATCTCAGTCTGCTCGTGTGTGCCGCAGAACAATTGAACCCGACGTTTACGTCTGTGCGAAGATAAAGAATGCAATAACAGGAACATTGGGAGGATTATAAATAAATTCTGCATTTGAACCTCTCGCCCGAGGGCGGAGTCACGCAGACCGGCATAAACACGGTGGTCTGCTGAACATTGTTCTCTGGATGAATTGTCTGCTAGCATGTGAATTATGGGATGATGGTGGTGGAAAGGGCAGACAGGAGGTTGGTTGAGACGTTGGGTAAACGTTTGGCAGGAGGATCAGCAGGACCTTGAATGGCCAGAAAATGTCCAAAAACATTCACAGTGAAGATTGTTTTACTAAAATGTTGGAATATTTAGGGACCACAACAATGAGATGAACCCTTGCCAAAACCTACTTTTGTGAGATTCTGTTTCTTGTATGCTTGAGAAGTGGTGTATTTAATTTGATTAGTCTTCATCATATATAACAAAAGTCTTTGTGTCCTCTTACAGATGAGCGAGAGGCCGTGCAGAAGAAGACCTTCACCAAATGGGTGAACTCTCACCTGTCGCGCGTGTCCTGCCGGATCACGGATCTGTACATGGACCTGCGAGATGGACGGATGCTCATCAAGCTGCTGGAGGTTCTGTCAGGAGAGAGACTGGTGAGTGATGATGTCATCAGCAGGGGCGGAGTCTCGCTCTGCTTTAAAAGCATGATATTATTTTGTCATCGTTTGATTCAGTGGTAATGTCACAGCGCTACCGGTTGTGGCAGGTTTCGTCATCTGAATGATAGTGTTTTAGCAGCGCGGCCCTGTTTGGATGATTTACCCCAGTGGTTTTATCGTTACACAGGCGATTAACTCGTGCGTCATCTAATTTCTTTAAACGCTTCGTTCCTGTCCAAACTCTCGATGTGAGCGGCTTTTCAAGAGTTTCCAGAGAAACCAAGCATTTACAGCGCATTATTTTTAACTGCTTATCATTTCTTGACACTGGGGCAAACGTGAGCCATCTGGAGCCTGTGAGAGCGTTTTAGATGGGTGGATCTCATGAAACCTTGAATGAACACATCCTGTGCATGTTTTACAAAAAAACATTTAAAAAAAGAAAATAAATGCTAAATTGTTTTTACAATGACCAAACATTTTTACAAAGCCATATTATATAAAACACAATTATTTCTCATTTAAAAACAATATTTTTGTTTCATCCTTTATTCCTTTTATTTTAAGTTCAATGTTATACATTTTGTTATGTAATCTGAATAATTATTTCCTTTTATCTGTAAGATTAAAACAATATCCAGTGTTACAAATATTGCAAATACGCGATTGAATGATGTTTTCATTACTGTAAACCAAGTTTAATTTAGTTTATATTATATTTAATTCATTTAAGTGGTAGTACTGTTTTTCTTTTTTAAATAACAATATTCCGATTCATATTATTTCATTGGTGTAGAATACGACCTGGACATTCGTAGGATTCACACAGATTATCTTCATAAAGGTCAATATGATCGATATGTTGTTTGTTACGGTTTTCGTACTGACCTAAAGTCAAACTTTAACCTCTGTCACGGGGTCATGACCTTTCTGTTTAACAAGGTTGTGACGGATAAGACATTGAATAAGTGGAACATGTGACCAATATCTATGGCCTCTGAAAGATACAAGATTCAACTTTTCACCCCGAATGTGTTGAAAGGACCACATCTGATCAATGAAGCGATGAATGTGTTCAGCGGGATATTCACAACCAGAGAATGTTTAAGGTTTGATCCGCTTTGAATAAAAGCATCTGTCAAATGCATAGACATAAAAGTTTACGGTCTCATTATAAACAAGTGAAAAAAGTTTGAAACCTCAGCAGTCACGGTTGAGTCACGGCTGACGTGTGTGTGATGTGTCCACATGTTACAGGAGAGTTTGTGTTCACACGTTCATTCACTATCTGTGAAGTCTGTTGATAAGAGAACTCCTCACATCACCGGCCAACACAGAACGCGCCTTCCTTTTGAATTTCCTCTGCGTTCTTTACCAAGGACACTCGCAATCAAATCTCACATGTTCTTCCGACCCCCCGCTCTTATACTGATACAATAACTTCTGTGGATAAACACGCTGACAATCATCGTTGGGTTTGGCCAGCGGATAAAGTCAAGTGTTCAAAGATTCATTCATTCCAGACTCATTCTCAACAATGAGTCGGAGTCACTGATGTGTGTGTAATAAACAAGGCCAAAGGGAATCTGTCGATCTCCTGAAGCGTTTGGTTTTCTACTCTGAAATGCGGTGAAACGTGTTGATCTGAAAGTACTATTGTGTATTAGGTAAGAAATCAATCAAATGTGCAAAATAATGAACGATGGACATCTCGCTGCGCAGAAATGACTGTATGCCAATGTGACATCATGAAAAATGTTTGAAATGGCAGAATGGACGTTGTTTATTATCCGTTTACCTTAATGATTTAAGCCTTTGTTGTAAATGTAGAGCTCTGCACACAACAAAATCAAGAGTGCTGCTCCTGTCGTGGTCAAAAGAATAAAATGTAGCCACGAAAAAACAAAAACTATTACTGATAATAATTTATTTTACTGTAGTAATTTATTTAAAACAGAAACAGAAATATCATTTTTATGAAACATAGCTTTTTTGCCCTCAAGACTGTCAAATCCAGATTCAGAGGACATTTTTATCTTATCTTATTTAGGGTCTAGATTTTAATCTGAGCTCTTTTCATGGACTCTTGTGATTGGCTGATGATGATCTTGTGATTGGCTGATGATGTGATTGAAATGACTCTCTTACAAAAATTGCTTTGAAAGGACGAGCAGCTCAATTGACATCCAATCGAAATCTGCTGATGTCATCACTGAATGTCACACTGCGTCTCTGCACCACAGCGCTGTGTCTGCAGTGTGTGTGTGTGTGTACATCTGCGTCTGCACTATGTGTGCAGTGTGTGTCTGCTGTCTTTACATTTACTTTTATTCATTTAGAATAAAACAGATGTTTTTATCCAAAGTGTGTGTGTGTTGTGTGTGTGCGCAGTCTGTGTGTGTGTGTGTGTGTGTGTGTGTGTGTGTGTGTGTGTGTGTGTGTTTGTAGAGTGTGTGTATGTATGTGCACATCTGAGTCTGCAGTCTGTGTGTGCAGTGTGTCTGCAGTCTTCACATTTACTTTTATTCATTTAGAATAAAACGGATGTTTTTGTCCAAAGTGTGTATGTGAGCAGTGTGTTTGTGTTTGTGTGTGTGTGTGTGTGTGTGTGTGTGTTTGTAGAGTGTGTGTATGTATGTGCACATCTGAGTCTGCAGTCTGTGTGTGCAGTGTGTCTGCAGTCTTCACATTTACTTTTATTCATTTAGAATAAAACGGATGTTTTTGTCCAAAGTGTGTATGTGTGCAGTGTGTTTGTGTTTGTGTGTGTGTGTGTGTGTGTGTGTGTGTTTGTAGAGTGTGTGTATGTATGTGCACATCTGAGTCTGCAGTCTGTGTGTGCAGTGTGTCTGCAGTCTTCACATTTACTTTTATTCATTTAGAATAAAACGGATGTTTTTGTCCAAAGTGTGTGCACGCACACACTGCGACACCACTCGCACACACACACACACACACACACACACACACACACACCCACACACACACACACACACCAAACACCACACACACTGCACACACGCACACCAAACACAACCACACACACACACCACACACAAACACACACACACACACACACAACCACCCACCCACCGACCCACCCCCACACACACACAAACACGCACACACGAACACAAAACACACACACCACACGCACACACACACACGCAAACACGCACACACAAACACACAAACACTCACACACGACACACACGAAACAACACACCGCACAGCCACACACACACACACACACACACACATGACACAAACACGCACACACAAACAGCACTCACACAACACACACACAAACACACGCACAACACACAACAGCACACACCAACACAACACACGCCACAACCCACACCACACACACACACACATACACACACACGCAAACACCACACACAAACACACGAACACAAAAACACACACGCACACCCAAACAACCAACCACCACACACACACGCAAACACCACACACAACCACCCGCCCACCACCCACCCACATACGCAAACAGCACACACACACACACCAGCACTGCACACAAACACACGAACACAAAAACACACACGCACACACAACACATGCACACACACAACCACCCACCCACAACACACACGCACGCAACACACGCACACACACAACACACACCCGAACACAAAAACACACACACAACACTGCGCACACACAGATACATGACTCACAATGCAACACATACACACACTCACGACCACACACACACACCACACACACACACAACACGAAACCACACCTCGCTCTCACATACACACTTTGGACAAAACACCGTTCGTTATCTAATATAAATTAAAAAGTAAATGTGAGACTGCAGACACACTGCAACACAGACTGCAGTACAATGGCTGCACATACATACACACACTCTACACAACACCACCACAACACACACACACACACACACACACACACACACACACACACACACACAGACTGCGCACACACACAACACACACACACTTTGGATAAAAACATCTGTTTTATTCTAAATGAATAAAAGTAAATGTAAAGACAGCAGACACACACTGCACACATAGTGCAGACGCAGATGTACACACACACACACACTGCAGACACAGCGCTGTGGTGCAGAGACGCAGTGTGACATTCAGTGATGACATCAGCAGATTTCGATTGGATGTCAATTGAGCTGCTCGTCCTTTCAAAGCAATTTTTGTAAGAGAGTCATTTCAATCACATCATCAGCCAATCACAAGATCATCATCAGCCAATCACAAGAGTCCATGAAAAGAGCTCAGATTAAAATCTAGACCCTAAATAAGATAAGATAAAAATGTCCTCTGAATCTGGATTTGACAGTCTTGAGGGCAAAAAAGCTATGTTTCATAAAAATGATATTTCTGTTTCTGTTTTAAATAAATTACTACAGTAAAATAAATTATTATCAGTAATAGTTTTTGTTTTTTCGTGGCTACATTTTATTCTTTTGACCACGACAGGAGCAGCACTCTTGATTTTGTTGTGTGCAGAGCTCTACATTTACAACAAAGGCTTAAATCATTAAGGTAAACGGATAATAAACAACGTCCATTCTGCCATTTCAAACATTTTTCATGATGTCANGTGTGTGTGTGTGTGTGTGCAGTGTGTGTGTGTGTGCAGTGTGTGTGTGTGTGTGTGTGCAGTGTGTGTGTGTGTGTGTGCAGTGTGTGCGTGCGCAGTGTGTGTGTGTGTCTGCGCAGTGTGTGTCTGCGCAGTGTGTGTCTGCGCAGTGTGTGTGTGCGCAGTGTGTGTGTGCGCAGTGTGTGCGTGCGCAGTGTGTGCGTGCGCAGTGTGTGCGTGCGCAGTGTGTGCGTGCGCAGTGTGTGCGTGCGCAGTGTGTGTGTCTGCGCAGTGTGTGTGTGCGCAGTGTGTGTGTGCGCAGTGCGTGTGTGTGCGTGTGTCAGCATCTCCGGCAGCAGGTCCTCTTACCCACTCAGCATGGATCATACCCACCCTGCCCCTCTCAAAGGGAAGACAGACATCCACCTCTACCTCGTTCTGCCTCACTGCCTCTCCAGTCACTTCACCTTATTACACCCCCCCCAAGTATCAGCTGCTGATTGAGCTGTCCTTCTAAGCATGATGGGATATCCAGTCCTCCAGGGACATGAGCCGTCCGTCCTCTGCTCACAAGCTCATCCATTATTTCACAGCGGCTTTCTCCAGCCACAGAACGGCCACACCTCAGTGCAAAGTCTTCTCAAGGCCACTGAGATATTTTACAGCCTGGTTACTCATTTACTGCTCATTTAGTGCACAACTGAAAACGGCGTTCTTGGAAATCCCAGACCAGTATTTCTTTTGTAGGCCTTTGTTCATTTAAAAGTGAAGCGTGTCATTTCTGAACCACTTGTCTTTCTTCTGTCAGCCATTGTTCGAACAAACAGCTAGTGCCACAGAGCGGCGTGTAGGCATACAGGCAGCAGTCAGTGAAGTGTCCCTTCATAGTGCACACACTACAGTCCTTACTATGTAAATAATAGCGTCGTCCCTCCGGAGGTGTTTAATATATCATCATCAGACATGTTTCCAGCGAGACCGTCTCTTGCATCTGTCAGAAAGATAAATAGCCGATGAGCTCGTCCGCCGGAGAGACGCGTCACCACCGGAACAAATGCCTTACAGCTGGAGTTTCCACAGGAGATCCGAATATAACGAACACCTCTGTTAACTCTTACCATCTGCTCGTATGAACACAAGACATCGGAAATGAAAGTGTGGAATTAAACATGTGACACAAGACTTCTCTAAACTCAGAAAGTGACAAGCTCAAGATGTAAATGTTACATTTGGGGTTTTCAGATGTTTTGAAAGATTGCTGAACTCATTTGAGTTAAAAATGTTACCAGGGTGAACAAGCGACCCGTGATATCATCACTTTGAAGTTTTCGATATGTTAGGTGTCATGGAGTTGCATTATAGCTTGTTTTGTAAATATTGCAATATTTTTATCGTCTCAGAAACCAAAATGTTGCTTAATATAGCACACTTTAAAACATGCTAGATTTTTAAGTGTAATCACTTCGACATTCAGTTACTGATTTAAGTGTTGTGATACGTTGGTCAGTTAATAAGAGTACTTTATGTTGTTTTATATGATTTATTTGAATGAATTAAGAGTCGTTTCATGTCTATCCTTGAATCACTTAACTAATCAAAGTTGATATAGGATATAGAAAGTAATTAAATACTTTTTGGAGAGAGTAACTTTTACAGTAGTCTAATTACACTATTGAATATGTCATTAGTAACTAGTAATTAATTACTATTTCAGAGTAACTTACCCAACACTGATGACTAGTGATGAGTTGTTGTGACTTAAAAAAATGTAAATTGAAAAAAACATTTGTTGTCATCACGTTGTTAACCATCTGAAAAATTTGTTCAAATTTTCAATAAGACTTATCTTCTATCCATCCGCAGCCGAAGCCAACGAAGGGTCGTATGCGAATCCACTGCCTGGAGAACGTTGACAAGGCCTTGCAGTTTCTGAAAGAACAGCGGGTTCACCTGGAGAACATGGGCTCTCATGATATCGTCGACGGCAATCACAGACTCACGCTCGGTCTTATCTGGACCATCATCCTCCGTTTCCAGGTGCAGCATCACTTGTATTTTGATTTACTTTAATTTTCACAATTTACAGAGTTTTTACCGTATTTTGTTTTGTGACCGTGTGTGTGCGTAACAGATCCAGGACATCAGTGTGGAGACAGAAGACAATAAAGAGAAGCGTTCAGCTAAGGATGCTCTGCTGCTGTGGTGTCAGATGAAGACCGCAGGGTGAGCACTCGTCCAGATTTAAGACCGAAGCTCGTGTTAACATGCGCTCGATGACGGACTGTTCTCATGTGTGTGTGTTTCACAGCTATACCAACGTCAACATCCACAACTTCAGCACCAGCTGGAGAGACGGCATGGCTTTCAATGCCCTCATTCACAAACACAGGTACACACTTCAAGAAGGTCAAATACGCTATCATTCATATTCCATCTCACCCGGTTTAATAAAAAATCATGATAATATCGCGTCTTGTTGGTTAGTGTTATTCTCACTTCTCTCCCATCTGTTTCCAGACCGGACCTGATCGATTTTGACAAACTGAAGAAGTCCAATGCTCACTACAACCTGCAGAACGCTTTCAACCTGGCCGAACAGCATCTGGGTCTCACCAAACTGCTGGATCCAGAAGGTCAAGACCCGTCCTGCTTTCAAACTTCAAACTGGAGAAATCCAATAAATAGGGATGCTTAAAAGTACCCCATCAACAACATGTGTGGTCTTGTTCACAGATATCAGCGTTGACCATCCCGATGAGAAATCAATCATCACTTACGTCGTCACATACTACCATTATTTCTCCAAGATGAAGGCTTTGAAGGTGGAGGGCAAGCGTATCGGAAAGGTTTGTTACTCCTGTCTCCATTTCTTCTCTCCATTTGACTTCATGACCAGGTGACGCATCAGAACAGAGAATGATGTCGAGTTGTCGTCACTAGGTGCTCGATAACGCCATTGAGACGGAAAAGATGATCGAGAAATATGAATCTCTGGCGTCGGATCTTCTGGAGTGGATTGAGCAGACCATCATCATCCTCAACAATCGCAAGTTTGCAAACTCTCTGGTGGGAGTCCAGCAGCAGCTTCAGGCCTTTAACACATACCGCACGGTGGAGAAACCGCCCAAGTGAGTCTGGAGAAGCGTTAGACGAACAGTATTTGTGTTTTATACAACCAATTGAATTGAACTGAGTTGAGTTTTCATTTCTTTCAGATTCACTGAGAAAGGGAACCTGGAGGTTCTTCTGTTCACCATCCAGAGCAAAATGAGAGCCAACAATCAGAAGGTGTACATGCCCAGAGAGGGCAAACTCATATCTGACATCAACAAGGTGAGAATAACTTTGAAAGTGTGATTTTAAGAGGATTTAAGGTGAGCTTGTTTGTCTTAATGATCTTCAGTGAATTTGGCCTTGAAGGCCAAAGTCATTTTCTCATCATTTAGAGGCCGTTTACGCCGGAATTTTTTTTGTTGCTGAAAACTGAAAACGTTTGATGTTTTCTGCATTTTTTAAATGCTTTTTTAAACGTTTTTGACAGGGATTGTTTCGTCCACATTGTCAACTTAACTTAAAAATGTTCTCTTCGTTGTTGTGTGTGATGGTTTTATTTCTGAACTGTGAAAAACGGCAGCTCCAGTTTGTCTGATTATTTGAGTTTTGCTGTGGTCGCAGGCGTGGGAGCGTCTCGAGAAGGCCGAGCACGAGCGAGAGCTGGCGCTGAGGACCGAGCTCATTCGGCAGGAGAAGTTGGAACAGCTCGCTCGACGCTTCGATCGCAAGGCCGCCATGAGAGAGACCTGGCTGAGCGAGAACCAACGCCTCGTCTCCCAGGTAAATTTGGGTGGAAAGTCAAATACACCTAATAAAAAGATGGAAGTAAATGATAAGTATCCATGTTTATTAACTCCAAGATCAATATTTTCTGTCAAATAAGCATTGTAGACATTAAATATTCACAACATCTGTAAATCTCTGGGCCTTCTGAGCCATTTAGAATCGTACGGTTTACGCCCCCTGGTGGTGAAACGTGCGATTGACACAAAAGTCACATTAACACCCCTGCTGGAAAAAATATTTAATGTTCACTTAGAATTTCTGTTATTGACCAGTATAGTGCTTGCTTCTCTGAACATTTTCATTTTTTCATCTTTAGGACAACTTTGGATTCGACCTCCAGGCCGTTGAGGCAGCTACCAAAAAACATGAAGCCATTGAGACAGACATTGCGGCATACGAGGAGCGCGTGCTGGCGGTGGTCGCCGTGGCGAAGGAGCTGGAGGCGGAGAACTATCACGACATCAAGCGCATCGCCGCTCGTAAAGATAACGTCCTGCGTCTGTGGGAGTATCTGCTAGAACTCCTGAAGGCTCGCAGACAGCGGCTGGAGATGAACCTCGGCCTCCAGCGTGTCTTCCAGGAGATGCTCTACATCATGGACTGGATGGATGAGATGAAGGTGAGACAGAAGAGTATCGGCGAGCCACGGGAGACATCACAGAAGCTAACAGAGAGATGTTTTTTTGAGCTTTTAATATGGGTTTTTGTTGAAGTTACGGTGAGTTTCTGACGTTGTCTCTGTCCTCCACAGATGTTGCTTCTCTCTCAGGATTATGGGAAACACCTTCTGGGTGTTGAAGATCTGCTACAGAAACATGCTTTGGTGGAGGCCGACATCGCCATACAGGCCGACCGCGTGCGAGCAGTCAACACCAACGCTCAGAAGTTTGCTGTGGATGAGGAAGGTAATTCAGTGCACATTGATTTCAGCCACGTGTCTTAGGGGCCATTCACACAGAACGCGTCTTTGCGTCTAAAAGCACAGTGCCCAGGAACGATTTTTAAAAAACACAGCGTGGAACGCTAGGGTCTCGAGACGTCTCTGCCATGCTACTCTTGCTACTGTAAACAGAAGCTCGCAGCGCTTTCCCCGCCTCCAGATTCTTCTGATTGGTCCACTGCTTTGGAACTGACATTGAGCCGTGCTGCGTGAAAAGTTGAAATTCTTTTATTTGACAGGTCGCCTGAAAAACGAGGCGCTTCTAAAGACTCGAGCGTAACGGTCATGCACGTCTGTCAAACGAGTGTTTACATAGAAAAACAATGGAAAAATAGCGCATTGGAATGGCCCCTTGGTCAACCACTGGTCTGCTTTTTATTTTTATTTTGCTGACTGATCTATTTCTCCCTCCCTCTTGTAATTTATTATGTTCAGGCTACAAGCCCTGTGACCCTCAGGTCATTCGTGACCGTGTGGCTCACATGGAGTTCTGCTACCAGGAGCTGACCCAACTGGCGGCCGAGCGTCACGCTCGCCTGGAGGAATCCCGTCGCCTCTGGAAGTTCTTCTGGGAGATGGCCGAGGAAGAGGGCTGGATCCGTGAGAAAGAGCAGATCCTGTCCTCGGACGACTGCGGTAAGGATCTGACGGGTGCCGTGCGTCTGTTGAGTCAACACCGTGCCCTCGAGGACGAAATGAGCGGTCGGGCCGGTCACCTCCAGCACACGGTGCGTGAAGGTCAAGCCATGGCCGACGCGGGCCACTTCGGCGAGGCCAAGATCCGTGAGCGCATCGCTGACGTGCAGGCGCAGTGGGCCGCTCTGGAACAGCTGGCCGCCGTGAGGAAAGCTCGTCTGGAGGAGGCTTGTAGTCTTCACCAGTTCCAGGTCGACGCCGATGACGTGGACGCCTGGACCCTGGACGCCCTCCGAATCGTCTCCAGTGCCGACGTGGGGCACGATGAATTCTCCACTCAAGCTATGGTGAAGAAACACAAGGACGCGTCCGCCGAGGTCGCTAGTTACCGGCAGGTGATCGACGCACTTCACGAACAGGCCCAAGCACTGCGACCTGAACAGGCGCAGGCCGGCAACGTCAGCGAGCGACTGTCGGGTATCGAGGAGCGTTATAAGGAGGTGTCCGAGCTGACCCGACTGAGGAAACAAGCCCTGCAGGACGCCCTGGCACGGTATAAGATGTTCAGCGAGGCGGACGCGTGTGAACTCTGGATCGATGAGAAGGAACAGTGGCTGAACAGCATGGAGATCCCAGAGAAACTTGAGGACCTTGAGGTCATTCAGCACAGGTCAGAGGTCAAGCGTTACTCATAAACAAAGGGAACTGTTTTTGCTCAGGTATTGCTCTTATAAAGCTCAGAAGACACGATCAGACACAAACAAGTCAAATGATGTACAGCAAAATGATTCAGATCATTCTGTTTTGATCATTGAGATTTGAACGAGAAATTAGCTTTTGAGATCTCTGTGGGATGAGGACGTTGGTTTCTTTGTAAACCTGCTCATAAGAAAGAAAAAACACAGATGAGATCTCTTTAAACAATATGTCAAATTCAATTCAATTCAATTTTATTTATATAGCGCTTTTCACAATGTGCATTGTTCCAAAGCAGCTTTACAGGAGCAAATAAGAAAAACACAGAAAGGTGAAACACAGCACAGTGCATGGTGTTTATAGACCAAGCAAGATCATTATAATAAATAATATCTAATAAATAAATGCAGTCTCCCGGTGAGCATGCCAACGCTGCACTGCAAATTGAGCTCAGATTTGTGGAATCCATATTATTGAAGATCTCAATATGAACTTTTCTCATCAAATTTACTCAAATCCAGATTATTTTACCTCTACAATCTACATTCATTTACACCGCCCTACTATTCATGTGTTTCAACAATTACACTCTCATTTAATTCTCTTTTAATTTCCCATGAGCAATTTTAAGAGAAACATTTGAGACTAAGTTGATGCTTAAATGAAGCACAATTGAATCTCCTGAACTATGAAAGAGCAATAACATTTATCAATGATTTGGAATAGAAGTTGTAAAAATGATGAATGAGGAAGATTTTCTGGCCCATCTGTTCCTGCTGGCTCACATCATTCCAGATGTATTTCTGAATCTTCCCTGTGGCTTCATAACAACTCCAAATACTGCTCGACACACTCCAGTAAGATCAAAGATCACATTCTTCATCTCAACCTGTCGTCGTGTTTTAGGTTTGAGAGTTTGGAGCCGGAAATGAATAACCAGGCATCACGTGTGGCCGTGGTGAATCAGATCGCCCGACAACTGATGCACAGCGGACACCCCAGTGAGAAAGACATCAAAGCCCAACAAGACAAACTCAACACCAGGTCAGAACAACGATGTCAATCACTTCAATTTGAACATTATTGATTTAAACGGTTGGTTTCATGTGTTTGATTTTAATTTGGTTCACAGATGGAGTCAGTTCCGTGATCTGGTGGACCAGAAGAAAGAATCCCTGAACTCCGCTTTGGGCGTTCAGAACTACCACCTCGACTGCAATGAGACCAAATCCTGGATCCGCGAGAAGACGAAAGTTATCGAGTCCACCCAGGAGCTGGGCAACGACCTGACGGGCGTGATGGCCCTCCAGCGCAAACTCACGGGCATGGAGCGTGACCTGGCCGCCATCGAAGCCAAACTGGGCGATCTCCGCGGCGAGGCCGACCGTCTGGGCGACGAACATCCAGACCAGGCCAAAGCCATCACGGGCCGTCTGGCCGAAATCAACTCGGTTTGGGAGGAGATGAAGGAAACCCTGCACAACCGTGAGGCGTCCCTCGGGGAAGCCAGCAAGCTGCAGCAGTTCCTCAGGGAACTGGACGATTTCCAGTCCTGGCTGTCCCGAACGCAGACGGCCATCGCCTCTGAGGACATGCCCAACACGCTTGCTGAGGCCGAGAAGCTGCTGGCCCAGCACGAGGGCATCAAGAACGAGATCAATAACTATGAAGAGGACTATCAGAAGATGAGAGACATGGGTGAGATGGTGACCCAGGGTCAGACGGACGCTCAGTACATGTTCCTGAGACAGAGGCTTCAGGCTTTGGATACGGGCTGGAATGAGCTGCATAAGATGTGGGAGAACCGTCAGAACCTCCTGTCGCAGTCTCATGCCTATCAGATCTTCTTGAGAGACACCAAACAGGCCGAGGCTTTCCTCAACAACCAGGTATGATGGACACACGTCATATTTTTCATATACCGAACACGGGTATTTTCAAAACCACAGCTTTTTCTATGCAGTTTGACCGTTCGTCCACACGCAAACGCAGTACCCGGTCACCGAAATTGACTCCGGCCAGGGTACAGAGTTTTAGAAACTCCGGTTTCAGTGTCGTTGTGTAGATGGCGAAACTGGAGTTTTGGTGTATGACGTTGAAATGCGCGCCGCTATCTCATTTATCTCCGTTTGACGTCAGATTCCAGGCTTCTGATTGGTTAACACGTCTTTGTGGTTAAGGTTATATCGCCACCTGTTTGTTTAGCATGCTCTTGACAGCGCTTCATAACATATTTTTGCATGGATGCATTTTTTTGCAGAAAAACTGTTTATAAAAATACCCGTGTACGTGTGGGCTAGGCCTTAGTCATAACAAATTAACACTGTTTCTCTCCATCTCACAATAAAAATACCGTAGTATATTTTAATGTTTACTATGGTAAGGTTCCAAAACTCTATGGTATCTAGAAATTTTACTACAGTTTATTATTGTAAATATTTACTATAGTAAATGTTTAGCAATATTTTAAACTTTTAATTCCTTACAACTAGGGCTGAAACGATTCCTCGAGTAACTCGAGTTATTCGAATACAAAAAATCATCGAGGCAATTTTTGTTGCCTCGAAGCCTCGTTTAATCCATTTAACTACAGTACACACGGAGCACTGCGTTTCCCCACGGACCGTTATTACTGACGCACAGCCCGCTGAACTCTATTCATGTTACAGGGCTCTCAAGTCTCACGCATTCACCGTGAGACACACGCATTTTAGTTTGTTCACACGCTCACACGTGTTTCTCATGCTGATAAATAACTGATAGTTTATAGGGCTGTGACGGTTGCCGTAACAACCGCACCACCGCGATGGTAAAGTGCCATGACGGTGGTGAACTGCCACCGGCGGTAGTGCACGTCACTCTGACAAATATAGGTGTAATAAATATGAGAGTTGCGATAACGATTGCTAGTTGTAGCCTTTCAGTTGTGGATGGTTTTATTTAAAAGATTTTAAATTAACAGAAATTATTGGCATACGTTTCCGTTGGTGCGTTCGAGCGCGGGCCTGCATGGCAAAACCCAGGTTATTCTGCGGCTTCTGCAATGGATCTTATTGTGAAATGAACAGATATGTAAAATCAAAACTGGCTATGACCCGCTTGCTTAGTGTCGGAGCGCGCGCAGGTTTTGCCGCGGTTGCGGAGAGACATCTCTTCATTTGCGCTCCTGTGCACATCTTCTGAACGCGCATTTAGTGCAGCTGTACACATTTTAATCTGGACAATGTCAACAAGTAAGTTTCACATCAACGACGAGTCGGAAAAAGTAAAGTTTTTATGGCAATCTGAATAGGAAAGCCAATGTAGGTTTAAACAGTTTGTTTCAAATGGAATTGTTAAGGACTGTAAGGGTTAATACGCCACTGACTGAAGTCACTGCAACAAGAGCTTTTTTATTTAGTATTTAGCTTTCTTATATCATTTAAGTTTTCATTATTTACTGATGTTTATTTTAATGTTTTATGTGCTGTAGTGTGGCCGTTTCACTGATGGATTTGCGCGTTAAACATTGACGGATGTTTCATCCTCATTTATTTCAGATATCATATTTCAATTATTTAACAATTTCAAGTATTTAAATTAGGTCTATATTTCTCTTCCACTCGTCATGTGGTTGCTACACGCAAATATAATAATATAAATATTATTTATAGAAATAATATATATTTCTCAACCACCGCACCACCGCGGTCGATTTGTCTATTACCACCGCGGTGGTAAAAAACTGCCACCGTCACAGCCCTATAAATAGCTTATTGAAATGGTGAACTGATATTTTAGTCTATTTTACGAGTGAAACTTGTTTTCCGGCTGCATTGCGTCCATCAAACTAGATGCGGACTAGTGGACACCGAATCCTGTTATTTACACATGTCATCTGTCTGGTCTGAGTGTCTGAGTGAATGAACTGCACAGTTTAACGTGCTACACGCGTGATGCTCATGAGTTTGTCTGCGTCTGCGCTGAATGAGGACATGAACTTCACCTCCAGAGTTGCGCTGAGAGTTTATTTCACAAACATGTTATTGTTTGAGTGAAGAAACAAACATACTAAAAAATAAGCGTCTTCTGACAACCTGCCAAAATAAAAGTCATAGGCTATTGTTTGAAATTATTATTTCCATTTTTATTCATGTTTCTTATTTATATATTTGTATTATATTGCATTTTGAATTTAATATGGCAATGGAATGTACTAAATGGGTTTAGTTTTCACAGATATTTATGTATGCTATTTCAGCAATAAAAACTAATTGTTCTAAAAAGGAAACAAATTAGTTGTTTTACTCATTTTAAGAGACCTGTCTTATTTTCTCTTGTATATTTAGTATTGCTTTTTAATAAAGAAAAAGTACTTATTATCCGAATACCCGATTAATCGATGGAAAAATCTGTAGAATACTCGATTAGTAAAAGAATCGATAGCTGCAGCCCTACTTACAACCACCTCCAACATAGTAAAGTAAGTATAGTATGTTACAGTAACTGCTACATTGCTGTTAATTTATACTATAGTTTTGTTATATTTACTATGGTAAATTGATAGACTGGATTAAATACTGCAGTATACTTAAATATTTACTAAATAGTAATGTTAATACTTGAAGTCTAAAATGTCATTTTACTATACTAGTTTACCATAGTAAATTGAGAAGTAGACTTGAGTATATGTACAATACTAAACTGTGGTAATTTGCGGTATACTATAGTATAGTATACTAATTATTATGCTTTGCTAATATATACCATAGTATTCAGTATGAATTACTATGGTAAATTGGAAACTGTAGTAAATACTGTAGTATACCTTATTATATTGAGTGTAGTATAGTTTAATACATCCCTATTTGTACTTTTTATTACAGTAAGGTTGAAGAACATTAGTTCTAGGAATTTGCTTGGGAGTTTTACCTCCTGTTTACTATAGTAAATCCAATAATATACTGCAATATTTCCGAATGTGGGTTTCCAGTTAGTTCATTCAAACGTTGAGTTTTATAGGTGTAGATGTTGTTGTAAAGTGGTCCCTTATCTTCCCGTAGGAGTATGCTCTGGCCCACACTGAGATGCCCACCACACTGGAAGGGGCTGAAGCTGCTATTAAGAAACAAGAAGACTTCATGACCACCATGGACGCCAACGAGGACAAGATCAATAGTGTTGTAGAGGCTGGACGGAGACTGACCAGTGATGGAAACATCAACGCTGAACGCATCCAAGAGAGAGCGGCATCAATCGATGATCGGTAACCCGAACTCATTCTCAAAACTTGTTTTTGTTCACAAGTTATGGGTCACTTATGCTGGGTACACGTTACACATCTATTTGACAACGGATTTGTGGAAATCGATGACAAATCCCCAAAATTAAATCAAGCACGTTCTTCAGGTCTCCTCCTGAGATGCTTTTTAAACAATATAGGCGTTCACATCCATTTCTTATACATTTTTATTCAATGCCATTCTAGTCTTGTAATGAAAGAAAAAATGTTCAGATCATGAGAAGCATTTCAGTCAAGTGGCACTAAACTGGCGAACGGTAGTGTGTATAGATAACGATTATTATGAGGAATGACCAATATCCGATCATAATGAATAAAAGTTTTGTTTGATGTTTAACCTGCAGACACAAGAAGAATCGTGAGGCGGCTGTGGAGCTGCTCATGAGACTGAAGGACAACAGAGATCTGCAGAAGTTGCTGCAGGACTGTCAGGAGGTGAGCCGACACTGAACATCTGAACATCTGAACATCTCATCTAAATCTCATTGAATGGTTTCTTCTAAAAGCAAACTCTTGATCTTGTCCGTTTATAATGTGAATGTGTTTTGATGTGCGTTCAGCTCACCCTGTGGATCAATGAGAAGATGTTGACGGCACAGGACATGTCGTACGATGAAGCTCGTAACCTGCACAGCAAATGGCTGAAACATCAAGCGTTCATGGCAGAACTTCAGTCCAACAAAGAGTGGCTGGATAAAATCGAGAAGGTCAGTGTCTGCTCCTGGTCACGTGTCACCATTAGGGATGTAACGATTCACTCGGCTCACGATGCGATGTACGATACTGATCTCAAGATACGATTTTTTCACGTTGCAAATTAGAAATGAACAACTACCTTTTTATTATTTCTCAAAGGCTGCACGTTTCTTTGTAAAATAAAAATATATGTTATGTCTAATAACAAAAATAAATAGCAATAAAAAACGAACATTACAAATTAAATAAAAAAATGAATAAAAGACTTTATGCTCTTCATAACTTGGATTTTTTTTAAACATTTTTTAAAGAAATATCAGCATATCCACATTTACAAAGTTTGCTGAAGCACAGCAGCCACTGCTGTTCAAAACATGTACTGCGATTCATTTAACATCTCAACCGTCTTGAATCGTCACATATTATAATTGATTTTCAACCGGCTCATGGTGAAGCGTTACATCCCTCAAAACCTGTTGCGCATTTATTTGACTAACCAACTGTCTTGTGTCCAAAGAAATAAAAAAAAAAAATCTTGTTGTTCATTCTCTTCCTTGCTTTCTCCATCTTTAATCGTCCTAGTAGCATGCCCTTGTAAACTAACGGTATTGTTTAGCGCAGTGGTTCTCAAACTGGGGGCCGTGGCCCCTGGGGAGGCCCTGAGATGGATCCAGGGGGCCACAGATTTTGTGGCATTTTACGAAATATAGAAATTGATCATAGACTTTATGCAATCAAACATCAGAAAAATAAGACCACCAGACAAAAGAATTGATGTTTCAGCATTGTATAACTGAATATGTTTTTGTTTAAATAAAAATGTTAAATTTAAGATTATAAGTCTTTATTTGGGGGGCCGCAAAGCGATGCACTCTACACAAAGGGGGCCTTACAACGAAAAAGTTTGAGAACCACTGGTTTAGCTTGTTGACAAAATGTTGATATGCTCTCCTACTTGTAAGTGGCTTTGGATAAAAGCGTCCGCCAAATGAATATATGTATGTATCCCTAGTCACCGTGTGTGATGATGTCATGATGATGTAAACCCGTCTTTCTTCATCTGTGTATAGGACGGAAAGCAGCTGGTGTCAGAGAAGCCCGACACCGAAGCCGTAGTGAAGGAGAAGTTATCGGGACTGCAGAAGATGTGGACTGAGCTGGAATCCACCACACAGACTAAAGCTCAGTGTCTGTTTGATGCCAACAAAGCCGAGCTGTTCACGCAGAGCTGCGCAGATCTGGACAAATGGCTGCATGGCCTGGAGGGACAAATCCAATCTGACGACTACGGCAAAGATCTGACCAGCGTCAGCATCCTACTGAAGAAACAACAGGTCTGATCACAATTGATTGGTTTGCTTTGATCTGATGTCTAGATGAGCATGAAGTGAGTGTTTTGTCCTGCGGTTTGTCCAGATATTGGAGAATCAGGTGGAGGTGCGTCAGAGGGAGGTGGATGAGCTTCAGTCTCAAGCTCACGTGCTCCGGCAGGAGGGAAAAGACACGGATGAGGTGGACGGACGCCGGGAAGTGGTGGAGCAGAAGTTCCAGGAGCTGTTGGAGCCGCTGATAAAGAGGAAGAAGTTCCTCATGGCCTCTCGTGAGATCCATCAGTTCAACCGTGACGTCGAGGACGAGATCGTGAGTTTCACACACCGGTTTCGCTCGTTTCTCTGTTTCAAGGTGGTCACGTTAGAGACTAAATCTTCTTTTCGGCTCCGTCTCGACAGCTCTGGGTTGAGGAGAGGATGCCACTGGCTACATCAACCGACCATGGCAACAACTTACAGACTGTTCAGCTGCTTATCAAGAAGAACCAGGTAACGCGGACCTTTCTGTAAAACGTCGTTCTCTTCGTGTCCAAATGTTTCATTTCGTCCATTCAAACCTGTCTGCCATCCATCCACAGACACTTCAGAAGGAGATCCAGGGTCACCAGCGGCGCTGTGATGACATCTTCGAGCGCAGCCAGGGCATCCTGAAAGCCGACAGTCCGAACGTGGAGGCGATCCGAGCGCGTCTGGCCGATCTGCAGCAGCTCTGGAGTCTGATCATGCAGGAGACGGAGAAGCGGCACAGCCGTCTGGAGGAGGCACACAAAGCCCAGCAGTATTACTTTGACGCGGCTGAAGCCGAAGCTTGGATGAGCGAACAGGAACTTTACATGATGTCTGAGGAGAAGGCCAAGGTACTTAAACCACTTAAACCAGTAAGAACTGGCCAGTATAGACATTACCATGATGAACTTAACTTCAGTGTAGATATCAGATCTATGACATCATGGCGTCTGCGATCACTAGGGCCCCCTATACCCTCATTTAGTGCACTATTTGAAGGGACATCCATTTTTAGTGGTGTCCGTATTCATAGTGGACATTATTGAGTGCACTCATTCAATCCCATGATGCATCATAATAACGAGTGTACAACCGATGTACACTCACGGCTAGCTGCTAGCCATCTATCGTGATGCTCGCGCTGAATGAGGGTATGGTGAGCGATTTCGGACACGGGGTCCTCAGATTATTTCCACAATAAAAACATACTATAGTAGTACAAAATGTACATTTGATATATATTTGAATTGTTCATATTTCAGTCAAATTGTTTATTTACACATACTTTATTAATTTTTTACTCCGCACCTTAAGGTTTGCACTTATTGTATGTCTTTTGTTATATGTTCCATGCTTTGGCGCACGCAATCGTGCCGATAAAGTATCTTGAAATTGAAATACTATAGTAAACTTTATAGCTACTATAGTGTTTTTAAACCTTCGTTACTGTGATATTTTGCCATAATCTGTGGTCACCGTCAGGCTCGTGTTTGTACAGATGGTACATGTGACCTCTGACATGTTGCGTGTTGTTTTTTTAAGGATGAGCAGAGTTCAGTGGCCATGTTGAAGAAACATCAGATCTTGGAGCAGGCGGTGGAGGATTACGCAGAGACTGTACATCAGCTGTCCAAGACCAGCCGAGGACTGGTGGCCGCCAACCATCCCGAGAGGTGAATTTAATTCTGCAGTCCGTAACTATTCACTACAGTTTTCATTTACTGTAGTTAACACTACAGAATACTATAGTGTACTACCATTTACTATGGTATACTGTAGCATTTTTTCCCATGTGGGACCGTGCATGTATAGAAACAAGCTTGGTTTACATGCGTTTGTGTGTGCGTGCAGCGAGAGGATCGGCATGCGTCAGTCGCAGGTGGATAAGCTGTACGCCGGACTGAAGGACCTGTCAGAGGAGAGGAGAGGTAAACTGGAGGAGAGATTCCGTCTCTTCCAGCTGAACCGGGAGGTGGATGACCTGGAGCAGTGGATAGCCGAGAGAGAAGTCGTGGCCGGATCTCACGAACTGGGCCAAGATTACGAACATGTTACTGTGAGTAGAAAAACACTGAATAAAATTCATATTTAACTGATCCGACTGAGCTGAACTGATTTATGGAGGTAACGCTCAATTCTCGCTTAAATGAAGATTTATTGAATGCACTCAACCTGGAATTAAATATTTGACGAACTGTAAAGCCGTCACCCAGAAAACCTTATTCAGTCCGACTCGGAGTAGATTCATACTATAGTGTACTTACTATAGTAAGCTGTAGTTAAAATGACTACAGTATTTACTGCATTTTATTAATGAACTATATTTAATATTATAGAATAATTTAGTATACATTAAAAAGTGCACACTATTATAGTATACTACAATGTACAACAGTTTACTATAGTAAATACAATACTGTTATTTCATGTGAGAGGTGGTTGTGTGGGCATTGCCAGGTTGGTATAGTGTGTTAGTATTTACCGTAGTAAAATTTGTGTAAATTTTAATTTGGTCAAATTTGAAGTATACTATAGTATTTACTGCAGTTTGTCAATTCACTATGGTTAATACTACACAATACTGTATTATACGTTGTTTAAAAAGTGCTAATTACTATAACGCACTATAATTTACTGCAATTTACTATAGTTAGTCAAGTTCAGTATTTTTCTCACGTGTATTGACTGCAGAAGAGAACGTCAGAATAAATGTTAAAAGGGTTTGTTTGTGTTGTTTTCTTTCAGATGTTGCAGGAACGTTTCCGTGAATTTGCCCGAGACACTGGAAACATCGGCCAGGAGCGTGTGGACGGTGTGAACCGCATGGCCGACGACCTCATCAACGCCGGTCACACAGACGCAGCGACGGTGGCCGAGTGGAAAGACGGTTTGAACGAGGCCTGGGCGGACCTGCTCGAGCTCATCGACACACGTACGCAGATCCTGGCCGCTTCCTACGAGCTGCACAAATTCTACCACGACGCCAAGGAGATTCTAGGCCGCATCCTGGACAAACACAAGAAACTTCCGGAAGAGCTGGGACGTGACCAGAACACGGTGGAGACCCTGCAGAGGATGCACACCACCTTTGAGCACGACATTCAAGCGCTCGGGACGCAGGTGAGCTGATGAGAGTTCCTCTGTGTTCGTGTGGTTGTGTTATGACGAGTTCTGCTCACCGTCGCCCCCCTGCCGTGGTCCTCAGGTAAGACAGCTACAGGACGACGCCGTGCGTCTGCAGTCGGCGTACGCCGGAGACAAAGCCGACGACATCCAGAGGCGAGAGGGTGAGGTGCTGGAGGCCTGGCGCTGTCTTCTGGAGGCCTGCGAGGGCCGGCGGGCGCGACTGCTCGACACCGGAGACAAATTCCGCTTCTTCAGCATGGTGCGTGACCTCATGCTGTGGATGGAGGACGTCATCCGTCTCATCGAGACTCAGGAGAAGCCCAGGTGCGTGTGACGGACCTTTATATGGCATGAAAATACTGGATCTGAAGATGGGAGGTTCATCGGTCTTGTTTGGTTTCAGGGACGTGTCCTCTGTGGAGCTCCTCATGAACAACCATCAGGGCATCAAGGCGGAAATCGACGCCCGAAACGACAGCTTCACCGCATGCATCGAGCTGGGAAAATCTCTCCTGGCACGCAAACACTACGCTTCGGAGGAGGTGAGTGCGGATCTCTCGTCGGTATTATCGGACAATAACATCATCTGACATCTGGCTCTCGCTTCGTCGTCGTTTCACAGATTAAAGAGAAGTTGCTTCAGTTGACGGACAAGAGGAAAGATATGATTGACAAGTGGGAGGACAGATGGGAGTGGCTGAGACTGAGTAAGTGCAGCGTTTCCATGACGACACGTCTGAGGAGTCTATTGAAGCATCATTGGGTTGTCGTCCGATGTTTCGTTGTTTGCATGCTGTTATTTCATGACGGAGAAACTAAAACCAATGAGTCTGATCTATTTATGTCTGACTTTCTAACAGGAAGTTTAAAAAAGGATGTGGGCAGCTGTAACTTGTATTGACACTGACTTCCCTTTCACCTTGCGTGTGTGTGTGCGTAGTTTTGGAAGTGCACCAGTTTTCGCGGGACGCGGGAGTGGCAGAAGCGTGGCTGCTGGGACAGGAGCCGTACCTGTCCAGCAGAGAGTTGGGACAGAGCGTGGACGAGGTGGAGAAACTCATCAAACGACACGAAGCCTTCGAGAAATCGGCTGCAACCTGGGAGGAGCGCTTTTCGGCGCTGGAACGACTGACTACGGTGAGAATGAGATATTCTTAAAGTACCTTAAAGAAAAACAGATGAGAGAGAGCGTGAGCAAGAAAGGGAAAGAGTAAGAGAGACGGGTAAGAGAATGTGAGCGAGAGCGTAGAAAAGAGGGAGAGGCAGTGTGAGATGATAGAGAGACATCTTGAGAGCGCATGACACCGTGACTACACCGGACGTGACGCGACACACGGCTTGTTCTAATGGGATTGTCGCGGTGTGCACAAAATGTTCTATTGCCGCATCCAGTGTGGACACGGTGTGAAACAGAGAGATGTTTATGTGTATGTGTGTATCGTAAAATGGAAAAAACATGGCCGATGAGTAAAATCAAGTTTTGCCCTGCCACACATAGAGGAAGGTTGTGTTTATGACACAGAAGTGTGTGGAGAGAACGAGAAGCTGTAGTGACTCACCGTGAGATCTCTCGTGAATGAACCTCTGGGTTGTTTCTCATGCAGTTGGAGTTATTGGAAGTGAGAAGACTGCAAGAGGAAGAAGAGAGAAGAAGGAAGCCACCCACACCAGAACCTGCACAGGACACAGACGCACAACAGCGGTGAGACACACACACACACACACATCAAAGCTTAGATGGGTTTAAATGAATGCTGACCGCTTATGGAGATGGAAGAGTCAGATGCTGAATAACAGTAAGATTTTTACATCTCTATTGAATTATAAACCGTGTGTGTTGTGTGTTTCCAGAGACGGAGAGCAGATCGCTCAGAACGGACTTCCGTCCGACCAGGACTCTCCACGGGTTAGTTACCGCTCCTGTACTTACCCACAATACACTAGCGGTCAACAGACCCCACGAACCAGCGGTCAGGGACACTGACATTACCCACAATGCTCTCTGATGATGCTCAGGACAGAGAGCAGCTGATGCGTTACGTTCACAGGTCATCGGTGTATTAATGGAGGATCATTGTGTCTTAAAAACTCAAGTGTGATGTCGGGCCTTAAAGAGAGCAAGATGTTCGAAGAATATTCTGGGTTCACAGCTCTGTGGCTGGAGATCTGTAGAATCAGAAAAGAATCACGTTTTCAGTCATACACAGCAGACGTCTTCGTGACGCTCGTATTAATGCACTTATTTAAAACTCTTCTGTGTAGAAATGTAGCGATAGTTTAAGTCTAAAGGTTTTTAGAACAGTTTGATGCGTCGCCCCAAAACAGCTTTTTCCTTTCAAACTTTAGGAACGAGTCAAAGATATTTCCTCCCATATTGCTCAGAGAGCTCGATTTGAACCTTGAAGATTCCTTCCACATCGTTTCTTCGTGAGCATCGGTACATTGTTTCAAGTGGTGCAAAATATCTGCCATTTTCGATAGTGTTGGTTTGTTTTCTTTGTGTTGTGAAAGTGAAAAGTGTTGTCGTGTTTTGAGACATTAGTTTAACTGGTGTTTGAGGTTTCAGTTGTAAGTCTTTGATCAGCGTGGATGCACAACCTTCACTAACAATAAATGAACCCATCCACAGTTTCTATGTTTTGTCTTTAACATCTTCTGTTTTGAGTGTTAATTTGTTGCTCATGTCTAAATGTTTCCTTTATCAGGAGAGGAAGCTCATAAGAATATGTGGTTATTATGTAAATGACTTGAGTGTTCAGACAATGAAAATAATGAAGTATAAGCAGTCTAAAGATTTTGTTGAGTTCCCCATTAAACCGGATGTGGTGGACCTGGAGGCCGTAGTCGTGATTGACTCGGGCCGTCAGACCGCTGTTGTGGTACAGTAACACTTCTGGAGTGAATTCTGTGTGAAAGCATGACGTTCCTTCACATCAGTTCAAGACAAATGAGTCAATCAATGAACTGACCTGAGGCCGTAGCTATAGTTTCATCTTCCATCTCGCATGGTTTATTTTACTCTTGAAGTCAACATGAAACTTCATTCTCAAATCGTTTCGCTTCCATAACTTCACATTTATTTGATTTAAAAACAGAGTAAAAAGAAAGGGAGGGCCTTGATTTTAATCTTCAGGATTGTAAAAAGTCGACGTTTCGTACGGCATGTTGCTGTAAAGTGAGTTTGATAAAAGGACTTGAATGATCTAAATAGCTCTTGTTTTTACGCAGTATAAGATTAGAAAGACAAACATTTAGTTTTGATTTCATGTTGACTTTATTGTTTTTTTCTGTTGATTACTATTACATCTGCTTTATAATGAGATTCTCATCTGTAGTTTATAGTTTCACTGGCCGTGAATCAGCGTCATCATTTACCTCCTAATGATTTCTGAAACATCTCTTTCAGAACGGATCGTGTGTTGTTATTACTGCGTGATGTTTTCATGACTTGTGTGTGGTGTGTAACTCATCATTTGAGCTGATGCTTTGACTGAAGTGCGTTGGAGTAACACGAAGTCGTGTGTTCACAGGATGGGGTGGAGGGTGAGATGAACGGGGTGCCTGAGAAAAGCTCAAAGGAGGGGAGTCCCGTCCCATCTCCGACCGCGGAAAGACGAGCCAAAGGCAGCCAGTCGTCCACGCTGCCCGCTAAAGGCCAGGACTCCCCGACTGCTCAGCTCGAGGGATTGTTACATCGCAAACATGAGTGGGAGGGTCACAACAAGAAAGCGTCCAACAGGTGCACATCGACCTCTCTGTCTGAACTTTATAAACATTAGGTTGGTCTTGTAATGTTTGGAGAGCACACATGTTATGACTGAATGTCTCTCATCACAGATCTTGGCATAACGTGTACTGTGTCATCAATAATCACGAGATGGGCTTCTACAAAGATAATAAGACAGCGGGTCAGGGCATTCCGTATCACAATGAGATCCCCATCAGTCTGAAAGAGGCCGTCTGTGAGGTCGCTGTCGACTACAAGAAGAAGAAGCATGTTTTTAAACTCAGGTGAGTCTTACAGATGCACATAAATCATGAGGATTTTCCTCTGGTGTGTTCTGTCATTAAAGCTTTTCTTACTCTTTACAGACTTACTGATGGAAACGAGTATCTCTTCCAAGCCAAAGATGATGTAAGTCTTACAATTAGTTTCAAATGATGACATCCTTGACCTCACTTTTACCTATAAGCACACATCACCAGTGTAGCCCAAACAAGAACCACGTTACAGAAAGCACAGAACCACATCACACCAAAAAAAAAAAACACATTTCAAAACCACATCATAGAACCGCATTACAGAACCACATCACACCAAAACAACGCATTTCAAAACCACATCACACCAAAACAACGCATTTCAGAACCACATCACACCAAAACAACGCATTTCAAAACCACATCACCCCACAAAACCACAATTCAGAACCACATCACACCACAAAACCACAATTCAGAACCACATCATAGAACCACATTACAGAACCACATCACACCAAAACAACGCATTTCAAAACCACATCACCCCACAAAACCACAATTCAAAACCACATCACACCACAAAACCACAATTCAGAACCACATCATAGAACCGCATTACAGAACCACATCACACCAAAACAACGCATTTCAGAACCACATCACCCCACAAAACCACAATTCAGAACCACATCACACCAAAACAACGCATTTCAAAACCACATCACCCCACAAAACCACAATTCAGAACCACATCACACCAAAACAACGCATTTCAAAACCACATCACCCCACAAAACCACAATTCAGAACCACATCACACCAAAACAACGCATTTCAAAACCACATCACCCCACAAAACCACAATTCAGAACCACATCACACCAAAACAACGCATTTCAAAACCACATCACCCCACAAAACCACAATTCAGAACCACATCACACCAAAACAACGCATTTCAAAACCACATCACCCCACAAAACCACAATTCAGAACCACATCACACCAAAACAACGCATTTCAAAACCACATCACCCCACAAAACCACAATTCAGAACCACATCACACCAAAACAACGCATTTCAAAACCACATCACCCCACAAAACCACAATTCAGAACCACATCACACCACAAAACCACAATTCAGAACCACATCATAGAACCGCAATTCAGAACCACATCACACCAAAACAACGCATTTCAAAACCACATCACCCCACAAAACCACAATTCAGAACCACATCACACCACAAAACCACAATTCAGAACCACATCATAGAACCGCATTACAGAACCACATCACACCAAAACAACGCATTTCAAAACCACATCACCCCACAAAACCACAATTCAGAACCACATCACACCACAAAACCACAATTCAGAACCACATCACACCACAAAACCACAATTCAGAACCACATCACACCAAAACAACGCATTTCAAAACCACAACACCCCACAAAACCACAATTCAGAACCACATCATAGAACCGCATTACAGAACCACATCACTCCAAAAAAAGCATTTCAAAACCACAACACCCCACAAAACCACAATTCAGAACCACATCATAGAACCGCATTACAGAACCACATCACTCCAAAAAAAGCATTACAGAACCACATCACCCCACAAAACCACAGATTCACATAATCACATAAATGTATTACAGAACCACCTAAAAAAACAAACGGAACCACAATACAGAACCACATCATATAAAAAAACTGAATCGCAGAACCGTTTCACAAAATCACTGAGATGTGAGATGTGTCTGTATTGCACATGCAGATCATGTGGCCATTCTATTTCTTTACGTATGTATAGGAGAAACTTGGATTCATGTTCTAGACAAACAGATCTGAGGTCTAACTGAACTGTTGTATAAACACAAATCTATACATACACAACATATTCTACAATATCTACTACACGAATGCATCACAGATGTGTAGATGAGATTCTTCATCATGTCTCGTCTCCTGATGTTTGTGATGTTTGAAGGAGGAGATGAACACATGGATTCAGGCCATTCAGAATGCCGGCAGCGCTTCTTCATCCTCCGAGAAAACCGAGATCACGCCTAGCAACCAGAGCACCCCGGCCTCCAGCCGCGCCCACACGCTCCCGGCAACCGTCACCCTGATGACCGAGTCCAGCCCCGGCAAGCGCGAGAAAGACAAAGAGAAGGACAAAGAGAAACGCTTCAGCCTGTTCAGCAAGAAGAAGCAGTAGACGGCAGCCTGAAGGGATTCTCTCATTTCCCAATTCTTTTACAAGTTCTCTTAATTTGGTTTCTCTCTCCGTTGTCATTTTGTTTGTGTCTGCCCACCTCCAGTGATATCCCAGCATGCAATGCTCATGACGATGCTACACTCCGTGCCTAGACACCCCACTAATTGGGTTCCAAAGTTGTACAAAAATAGAAAGATGGATGTGCTCAAAATAAGAAGTGATTTCTAGCTAGAGCGCGCCGTGCTTTGGGAACTGATTCCCGATTCGAATCCCAATTGTTTCAAAGACCAGATGTGTTTTTTACGCTCTTACGTTGTCGTTGATTTTGAAATCCACCGTACGATTCCTGAATATCGCTATCTCTCAGTTTTTGTAATCGCGTGTCATTGAGGGCTCCGGATATTTAAAACATTTTCCTCAATTTTGTGAGGCTGTCTTGGAGAGTCGACGAATCTCTCTTGGTTGTTAGGGAACAAGACAGTGTGATGCTTCGAAACGATTCCATTTCCCGCATCCGCCCGCAGGTGTCGGGAACAATAAAATTCCACATCGCAGAATTCCATTTACAAGTAGCTATGCCAAGTGTTGTCCAAATTTGCCTTTTAACGATTATAAGCTATTGAAATAAGATACTTGCTAACATGAACGTAGACTAACGTGTGCTTGAGGGTCTTGTATGATTCGATCAAATGAAGGTGGGTCGTACCATACGCTTTTATGAGCTGTAAGAATGTTTGCTATATACAGAAGAATCATTTTACATCATGTTTTTCCTCATTTGTTTGTTTGCTTTTGTCATTTCTCTTGGGTTTTATCATAATATATGTTTCAAATAATTCTAGTACAGAGTATAAAAATTAGATGTATTATAAACACTTAAGGCATCAATGTTAAGTGAACAGTGGAACATTTACTGGTAAAAAGGTAAAGTTACTCCAACAAAAAATGTGTAAAAAAGAACAAAAAAAAAATGAATACGGTTACTTGCTTGTGGGCTTTAGCACTGAACATGATCTTTCCTCTTTCTTTTCTGGTTTGGCTTCATCTTGCTGTCCTGCTCTTTGATACATAGTGCGCATCCCTCCGTCACTGTATCTATTGTAATGAAACCTTTCATCTACTGCACAATCAAAAGCAACATATTAGGAATGAAATACTTTGCGATGTCGGGCGTCCTGAGCGCGTATAGAGACCTCCGGCCCGACGCTCAAATGTATGAAACTGCACCTGTAGACTTTGACCCCCGCTCCCCCCGCCCTGTTAAATATGTGCGATGTCATTAAATGCTTTTAAACATTACATCGTCTCCTGACTCGTCTGTCAAATTGCTCTCTTGTGATCCTTTATTTAGACCAGATGCCAAACGCTGGAGGGACACGCTGGCATGAACATCAGCAACAGAACGAATGTCAAATGCTTTTTCTTGGTTGATGTTTTACAGGGTGGATGTTTTTGTGGGTCAGCTGTGGGGGGTTTGTGGTAAGACACCTAATAAGTTAAGATGCAGGTTCTCTCTCATCGACACACATCACACACCATCTGGTGCCTCCATATGTCTGAGATTAGTCTGTGAGGTCTGGCCCTTCTGGTTCAGTAAAGGACACATCACGGCACACCAGAACCTGTGAACTGAATCTGATATCCAGTGTCAGTTTTCAATGGTCATAGCAAGGGAGAAATCTTGCATTTGCATTTTTTTGCAGTGATTTTTAATCCGCTTTTAACCAAAGTGATTGTGAATATGTCATAAAAAGTCAGAACTTTATAAATGTATAAAGTCAGCTTGCCTCAAGCAGCTCTCACCCTTACAATTGGAGTTGTTGCACTATACTTCGATTTATTCTGAACAGTATATCTATTGTTTAATTCATTTTTAGGCACTTTTTGGGGTCACTGATGCATAAATATAAATGTTATATTTACTTAGAAAGTTGGATTTTCATGGTTCATATTTTAACAATTTAAATCTAAAAATAAGCAATTTTCTTAACGAATAAGTGAAGTGCATGTGTTACTAGTATTTTAGAAATCACTGTGTTTGTATAATTAAATAAGGAAAAGGATGGATTTACTCAAGCTCACCCTAAACCAAGACTCTGATATCAATCGTGTCCGTATTGTGGTCATGTCATTTTTGTGTCCATATTAAACGTAAAGGAATACAATAGCAGACAATATTTGTTAGTGATGTTCAAACAGGACACATTTCACACATTCAGCAGCATCTGCTTTTGAGTTATTCGCATATTCTTATTTTGTGACAACCTTTTTTACAATTTGGGATTTTTTTAGGAAGAAAAGGTTTTATTAAATGGAATGAAAAATCTTGAAGCTCGTTGTTTCAAAACTGCTCAGAATGCAGAGATATAGAACCTTACATTTCCAAGGTGACGAAATGTGTTCACACGTACATAACAACAAACTTAAGTCTTGCAAAAGAGATCATATTTTACACACTCAAATGACATATATTTTGGAAGGGTTGGATATTCAGTATTTGATCATGGATGGCCAGGGATTTCACACTAAAATTTCTCATTTAAAGTAAATTATGCTAAACTAAAAACATCCTTACATATTTATTGTGATGCATTAATGATCTGTGTGCTAGCTGAGATACTGGCATCTAGCTAAAGCTCAAATCTTAGTTCAACAATTATTTAAGTAATACGCTGTAAGCATATGCGTCACGTGCATCAGTGCCGGTGGGATTTCCTTCCGCTGGGGAATGCTGGGATACCCGTGTCCTCCCTATGACCGTGGACATGTCCACTCACACGTGACATACGGTCTCCCCTTATCTGAAGTCTTCCATCTATTCCGACTATTAGCATACGTTTGCAAAGGTGCAATGGCGATACTATATTACATCCTCCTGTAAAAGGCAATTCATTATTTACTGGCACTAAATGGATCAACTGACCGCGTCCGACCTCGCTTTATTTTTAGTTTATTCGATAGGATTTTATTTGATACCTAGATTCAGTTTATGACCCACAGATAAATAAATAATCATGTGTATATGTAATTGTATTTCCTCTCAGATGGATATGTTCTTGGCTGAGGACCCGTATGGTCAGCACGCTGGACAGCGCAGCGCTGCGCTCATGGGACGTGTAGTTCCTCCGCATATCTCGTAGACGCTTCCGCGGCCATTATAAAACCACAAATCCCGTGAGCCTTTGCGCCTAGCCTCTTTTTCTGCTCATCGGAAACGGGCCACAAGGCGTCGTAGTAACCAAGCCGAACGGGTTACTAGAAACCAGGAATCATATTCACCAAAATATTACGTCAATAACTCCGCTGAAAGCGGCTCGAAACCTCCGCCGCTGCGCTGAATGCGCTGTGGAGAGATTAATCCACCTAAACCAGTGTCTTTGGTTCCTTCCCACCGTACAGAATGAGGATTTGTGGTTTTCAGACCCGGTTGTGGATGGATCATTGATCCAAATCACGAAACGACCAGAGGAGTTTGCGTAAGGGTCAATGGGAATCGAAGAGCTTTGGCCGAAAGTTGAAGGCGTTTTTGGGTAAGGTGTGATCGGTCGGGAGGCAAACGCGGCGATTTTCCTTCCGTACATCTCCGTGCATGACTGGGTTTGTCTTCTTTGCTGGTTTTGGGGTTCGTCTCCTGTCTGTTTTTCGGATTTGTCTGCTTGGTGAAGACTGTTCGGTGACAGCTTTGAATGTGGTGCTGAGGGTGTCCAGCTTGTAGATTAATGGATGAAGATGTAGGTGCATTTCTATCCATATCAAACCAGTTTGGTTGGTGCAGATTTACCACACTCTTTAAAGGCATTTGCTCTCTAAACCTCATGTCTTGTAGGTGCAACTAACTAGTCCACGAACATCTGCAATTGCTTCATGCCTTTGTTGAGTGTATTTCATGCTGCAGTTGATTTCCGTTGGCTCCAGATATGTCATGTTAAGTCATCCCTTTAGTCCGACTGCTTCATGACACCCGTTGGGTTCATCGGACATCCTTTCTTGTGCAGGTGACCCAGCAGTGAGCCTTTTTTATATTTTTAGTTATGGTCCCCGTGTTCTGCATGCATGAACTTGAAGGAGGCGTTGAATGGTGGCAGTGCCGTAGGGTTGGTGTTGCCTAGTGGTTAAACAGCTGAGCCGGTGACTGAAAGCTTGAAGGTTTTGAACCCTAAAAGAGATCTATCACCGCCGTGTCCTTGAGCCCAGAGGGACTGTCCTCCCAGAAAGTGTGGTGGTAGTCAGCTAAATGAATTAGGAAATCATAGCCCATAAGCAAGCCCTGAGAGCATGGCAGATAAGACGGCCCCTCGCTGCCAGCTGAGATTAGAATGGATTCATGGATACAGGGGCCACCAGTGCAGGAATAACCTCTACTACACCGCCGGGAAGGAGATCGTCTACTTCGTGGCTGGAGTCGGGGTGGTTTACAACACCCGTGAGCACACTCAGAAGTTTTATTTGGGACACAACGATGACATCATCAGGTGAGATGTTCTTCACAAACACAACAATGTACTGTACAGTATGTAGGGTATATCTTTATAGACCGTCCTTTTTAAAAACCATTTGTGTCCGATTCACACCCAAACACCTGATGCTGTCCGGACGCTTTCATCCGTGCGCTTATCAGACTGTCGTCTGTCGGACGGATCGATGCTTCTGAGCTTTACACGGACAGATGAGGTGTCCAGGGCCTTTTATCTGGTTACAAACACCAATTATTGAACGACAACAAAATGTTGGTATGAAACATTTGAGCGGAGGAAGATTATAATGGGATTTGACTGTTAGATCACCTCATTTCAGCTATGCTTTCACCAGCAAAAGCCTTTTCATGTTAAGCAAAGCAAGGCAATAATTCTCCTCAGGGGTGAAGCGGGATGGGAACATGAGGATTTTGTTTTTTCCAAACTGGCCTCCAGGTCTGTCCAGAGACTCCCAACAGAGGATGCATGTGTTTCTACTGTTTCAATTGTTTGATGCTTTATTTTGTCAAGAAAGACGTGGTTTGATGCACAAAGTTGTTTTTATTGTTCCTGAGAAAATATAATTGATTAAAACCCATGAAAATGCAGATCCTGTTGTGAAAAATGCATTACCTCTCATAGACTTCTGTTGAAGTAGAGACTTGAGAATATCACAGAGACATTGAGCAAAGACGGATGATAGTTTTGTCCTGTCCTGATTTTTGTTGAAGTGTGTTTTCTTGTAATAGAAGGACACTTGCAGAAGGGTGGCAGTGTTTACAGTTTCCCGTTACAAACATTTGGTCTGTCGACTGTTTTAGAGACAGCGAGCCAAACAGATTTAACAAAGTTTGATCCTGTTTCAGTCTTCCCAACTGTCAAATCCGAGACTTCCAGCAGAGAGCACAGGCTCTGTTTGCACCCCGAGGCTTGACTGCTGTTCTCATCTTCTGATTCTGTTCATGCCAACTGTAAACTCAGCCAGACCTTCAGCCAAATGTTTGCCCGGGCGGATCACGCTGATATCACGGCTCTGTTTGTGTAGAATGAACTCTAATTGGCTGTTGGAGAAACTGGAGTGTAGTGCAGTGCAGGTGAAGCAGCCGGGGATATGGAGTGAATTATGGGATGGCAGGGTGGTTTCAGGTGGACGGATTTTAACATTAGTGTTAATTGTCTGGTGTGTCCGGTCATTTCCTTTAGCAGGCTTCTGTGTAATGTGTCACCACGACGAGAGGACATTTCACCCAGATTTAAAAATCTTATATTTTGTACAAACAAAGACTGTAGGATGAGTCAGATCGGTTTGCTTTGACATACTGTGCATTCAACCTATAACTTTTTTTAAATAGTAAGTCGTTTGGGAAAAAGCGTCTGCCAAATGCATAAATGAAATGTAAATGACATTATTTTCTGATTTTAAAGAAATCGTTAAGCTAAAAATAATACTTCTGTCTTCATCGCTGGTTCTTTCTTGCTGGTTTTAGTCAGTGTTGTTGCCTTCTGTCAGATATTTGAACACACACACAATGGTCATGGTCGAGAAGCGAGTATATTAACCCAGTTCATTTCACTGCCTGAGGGGAGGAGTTGCTATTTAAAGTCATATTAGCAGTTGTATAGAGAAACATGCATGATGCTTTCAGCCCAAGAGTTTAAAATGTGCTTCTACAACACTGAAAACTAACAGACAGATGCTGCGTCATTTGGAACTGAAGTCAAATGTGATTTATTTTATTTTTCTGTTTAATTTCACGGTTGTTTTATTTATCTTTTGAACTAGCATTTATCCAAAGCGACTTGCAGTTGATTTATTTAATATTTTTAGTGTTCATGTTAATTTGATTTAGTTGAGGACTTTTATGTGTTTTTGTCATTTTATTATTTACCTTCATTTCTTTTTAATCTTGCTACAATAATAAATTTATTTTTATTTCAGTTTTAGTTTAATTTATATTCTTTTCTATTGAATAATTTTGAATTATATTTGTTTTTTATTTATTATTTATATTTATTTATATATTTAGTTTAATTTTTAATTGTTGTTTAGGTTGAAGTTTGTAGTGTAAATGTTTAGGGCTCTATTTTATTTGATTTTAATTAACACAGATGTTTTAATAGTCTTAGTTTTTCAGTTTTAGTTAACCATTACTAATTATAACTATATCAAATATATAACCAAATATCTTTCAAGGAAGTGTTCTTTTTACCTGGGCATTAAGAAATCACCCTAGCAACCGCAGAACAACACCTTAGCAACACCCTAGTTGAGTAGACAGATGTCTAAGTCTCAAAAATCTAGTTTGTTTAGTAGATGCAATCTAGTTAGTTTTTTAAATAAAGGTTCTTTGTCAACACAGAACCCTGAAGCACCTTTTTTGGAAGCACAGGGTTCATGACCATATGGGAGATTATCGTTTGTGGCTGTTCTCATTAACACCAGGGCTTGAAAACCCTCTTTGGTTCTGGCAATAAATTGATTTTAGGTGATAAAGACATTGATTTAAACACTGGTGTGGTGAAGATGTTTTGCTGATGTTAAAGGACTCGGGGCTCTTGTTTCCGTGTCGGGACAGGTGTGTGGGGTCGTCTCTATTAACCCGTGTCTTTACCCCAACACTGTGAGATCTCTAGGGCTCTTAACACAGCTCAGACGCTCCGTTGAATTACCTTGAGCTCAAATCCCACACCATCCCATCCGCATGTAAAAGAGAAGAGAGTGGATTTCTTTCTTTATTTCTCTGCTGTGGATCTTCATGTGAGGATTTCGAGTGCTCATTATGGCTTAAAAATCCAAGCGCTTATTTCATGACAACTCTGGTCAGAGATGCGTTCATAACTGCATTATTCTATTGAACAGATTCTGCTCCGTCACATCTCCAGTTAAAAATAGCGCAGAAATTTGAATAGGCCACGTGGGAGTTTGGCTTCTTGAAGTTTTGTGCATCATAAATGAAACGTGTGTTTCCTGAAGAAAATACCAGCGGTTTCAACATGGCTGGAACAGCGTCGATGCTTCAGGCTTTAAATCTGTGAAATGTAAATGATGCTCATTTGTGCAGAAAACACCACGCTGGAGGGCTGGAGGTGGTTGTCAGGGCGTTCCTATGTGGTTACTAAAATGATCGGAGTGATTTTAAATAGGTAGTACACCCAAAATAAAAAATTCTGTCAGTCAAAGCATGCAGAACACAAAAGAAGACATTTAGAGAAATGTCTCGGTGGTTTTTGTTCATACAATGGAAGTCAATGGAGTTCAGTGTTGTTTGATTAGCAACATTCTTCAAAATATCTTCTTTTGTGTTCTGAAGAAGAAAGAAACTCACACAGGTTTGACATGACATGAGGGGGAAAATGATGAAAGAATTTTCGTTTTTGAGTGAACTTTTAGGTAATATTTTGTGCAATGACATTCATGTAATCAAACAGTCTCTCCCTCTATGTCTCTCTCTCTTTCTCTCTTTTTCTCTTTCTCTCTTTCTCTGTGAGTTGTTGTATGTTGCTGGTGGGCTTCTGTTCACTGGTGTATATTTGTGGAATGTTGATCTTTCCCACAATCCTTCAGATGTTCAGTCATTCAGTGTCTGCAGGATGACGCTCTGAGATTGTCACGAGTTAAACACCCACGAGCATCCAAACACGCACGCACGCACGCACGCACACACACTAGGTTTCTATACAAACTGTATATTTTCACTGTACACCTAAAACAAACATTTTCAGATAAGCATCATTTAGTTTGTTTAATAGTTAGTTTACATTTAGTGAATCAAACGTTTAACCTCCTTGTGGGGACATCTAGTCAATGTTCAAAACCCTGTACAAACACACACACACACACACACACACACACGCACGCACGCACGCACGCACGCACGCACGCACGCACACACACACACACACACACACATAGGCTTTGGTTGACTATCCCCGTGGGGACAGTCCATAGGCGTAATGTTTTTATACTGTACAAACTGTATATTCTATCCCCTATCTCTAACCCTATCCCTAAACCTAAAGATCATAGAACACTTTTTGCATTTTTAGATTTGTAAAAAATATTGTTCTGTACAATTTATTAGCTTTTTTGCCCATGAGGACCTCAATTTTGGTCCCCATGGTGACACGAGTCCCCATGTGTTGGTGTGTATTCAGGTTTAGGTCCCCACCGGGATATACAAACATGAACACACACACACACACACACACACACAC
>NC_079909.1:20160813-20166982 GCF_024868665.1 Triplophysa rosa
TCTCTCTCTCTCTCTCTCTGTCTCTCTCTCTCTCTCTCTCTCTCTCTCTCTCTCTCTCTCTCTCTCTCTCTCTATCTATCTCTCTCCCTCTCTCTCTGTTTAGACAAGGAAGGAAGGTACTTTTTGTAATAAAGTGTTTTTCAAAATGTAATTTCTTTCCTTCCTTCTGTCTTTCCTTCTTTCGTTCTTTCCCTCCCTTCTTGCTTTCAGCTGTTAATCTTTCTCAAGCAAGAATAGGAGTCTACATTAATTGAAATTAAAAAATCTCTTTGAAAATAGCAGTAAAGTTAATCTGGTTTTGAAAGGGTTCATTTTTGGGGTGTAAAAATGTTCGGTTGGATTTAAAGTGAAATTGTTTTCGAGGTAAATGTTTTGTATTAAATAAATGTGTTATATTGTCTCTTGACATCAGTGTTTGTCTTGTGTTCTCAGTCTAGCTCTTCATCCTGATAAGATCCAGGTGGCGTCCGGTCAGGTTGGGAAGGATCCGTATATCTGTGTGTGGGACTCATACACACTGACCACAGTGTCCATACTGAGAGACGTTCACACTCATGGTGTGGCGTGTCTGGCCTTTGATGCTGATGGACAGGTGAGATGAGATCTGAGACAGGTGTCCACCTTATGACAATGACAACAACAAAATCTTTGTTGAAGTTCTTTTATCATCTTTGATTCTAAACCTTCACGGTGAGTTATATGGCATATTTAGCCAGCGCTGCTTCTCAATATTAAATTCTTCTGTGTTTTTCCGAATCGTGTTGTGCTTGTTCAGCGTTTAGCTTCCGTCGGACTTGATGCCAAAAACACGGTGTGTGTTTGGGACTGGAAAAAAGGGCGGGTCCTTGCCAACGCAACGGGACATTCTGATAGGGTAAGAACTGTGCGATTAATTACATCAAAACTGCTGAGACAAGATTTTCAGTAATAATGCCAGAACGATGAAAACGGCCAGAGAAACGCCTGCATTGCGAGTTCAAAGCAGCATACATCCATACAGTTACTGTAACACAGACAGTATGTGTTTCCATAGCAACAGATGCTACTACACCTCAATAACACGACACATCGAATAACTTATTTTTTTGTATATAATAGATTATAATGAATAAGTTACTATGTTACAGCACATAAAAGCTTTTCATACACGTAAATGCATGAACTGATTGTCTGATAGACAAACGCATGCACGCACACACACACACACGCGCACGCACGCACGCACGCACACACGCACGCACACACGCACGCACACACGCACACACAGTTTTGAGATTTAAATCACACAGCAGTTTAGTGGAAGAACCAGTGACACTAGAACATTCCCTCTAGTGCCATTAAAACCTTACAGCTCTCTCTCTCCCTCTCTCTCTCTCTCTCTCCTCCTCTCTCTCCTCTCGTTCCCTCTCCTCACCTCCTCTCTCTCTCCTCTCGTACCCTCTCCTCTCGTTCTCTCTCTCCTCTTGTTCCCTCTCCTCTCGTTCCCTCTCCTATCGTTCTCTCTCTCTCCTCTCGTTCCCTCTCCTCTCATTCTCTCTCTCTCCTCTCGTTCCCTCTCCTCTGGTTCTCTCTCCTCTCCTTCTCTCTCCTCTCGTTCCCTCTCCTCTCGTTCTCTCTCTCCTCTTGTTCTCTCTCCTCTCATTCTCTCTCCTCTCTCTCTCTCCTCTCGTTCCCTCTCCTCTTGTTCCCTCTCCTCTCGTTCTCTCTCTCCTCTCGTTCTCTCTCCTCTCTCTCCTCTCGTTCCCTCTCCTCTCATTCTCTCTCCTCTCTCTCTCTGTCTCCTCTCATTCCCTCTCCTCTCTTTTCTCTCTCTCTCTCTCTCTCTCTCTCTCTCTCTCTCTCTCTCTCTCTCTCTCTCTCTCTCTCTCTCTCTCTCTCTCGCTCTCTCTCTCTCNTCCTCTTGTTCTCTCTCCTCTCTCTCTCTCCTCTCTCTCTCCTCTCGTTCCCTCTGCTCTCGTTCCCTCTCCTCTCGTTCTGTCTCCGCTCGTTCTGTCTCTCTCTCTCTCTCCTCTCGTTCTCTCTCTCCTCTCATTCCCTCTCCTCTCGTTCCCTCTCCTCTCGTTCTCTCCTCTCGTTCCCTCTCCTCTCGTTCCTTCTCCTCTCGATCTCTCTCTCCTCTCGTTCTCTCTCTCTCTACCTCTCTCTCCTCTCGTTCCCTCTCCTCTCATTCCCTCTCCTCTCATTCTCTCTCTCTCCTCTCGTTCCTTCTCCTTTCGTTCTCTCTCCTCTCGTTCTCTCTCTCTCTCTCTCCTCTCGTTCTCTCTCTCTCCTCCTCTCTCTCCTCTCGTTCCCTCTCCTCCTCTCTCTCTCCTCTCTTTCTCTCTCTCTCCTCTCGTTCCTTATCCTCTCGATCTCTCTCGTTCTCTCTCTCTCCTCCTCTCTCTCACCTCTCGTTCCCTCTCCTCTCGTTCTCTCTCTCTCCTCTCGTTCCCTCTCCTCTCATTCCCTCTCCTCTCGTTCTCTCTCCTCTCGTTCTCTCTCCTCTCGTCCCCTCTCCTCTCGATCCCTCTCCTCTCGTTCTCTCTCTCCTCTTGTTCTCTCTCCTCTCGTTCTCTCTCCTCTCTCTCTCTCCTCTCGTTCCCTCTCCTCTTGTTCTCTCTCCTCTCGTTCTCTCTCCTCTCCAACCCTCTCCTCTCGTTCTCTCTCCTCTCGTTCTCTCTCCTCTCATTCCCTCACCTCTCGTTCCCTCTCCTCTCGTTCCCTCTCCTCTCGTTCTCTCTCTCTCCTCTCGTTCCCTCTCCTCTCATTCCCTCTCCTCTCGTTCTCTCTCCTCTCGTTCTCTCTCCTCTCGTCCCCTCTCCTCTCGATCCCTCTCCTCTCGTTCTCTCTCTCCTCTTGTTCTCTCTCCTCTCGTTCTCTCTCCTCTCTCTCTCTCCTCTCGTTCCCTCTCCTCTTGTTCTCTCTCCTCTCGTTCTCTCTCCTCTCCAACCCTCTCCTCTCGTTCTCTCTCCTCTCGTTCTCTCTCCTCTCATTCCCTCACCTCTCGTTCCCTCTCCTCTCGTTCCCTCTCCTCTCGTTCTCTCTCTCCTCTTGTTCTCTCTCCTCTCGTTCTCTCTCCTCTCTCTCTCTCTCCTCTCGTTCCCTCTCCTCTTGTTCCCTCTCCTCTCGTTCTCTCTCTCCTCTCTCTCTCTCTCTCCTCTCGTTCTCTCTCCTCTCGTTCTCTCTCTCTCCTCTCGTTCCCTCTCCTCTCGTTCTCTCACTCCTCTCGTTCCCTCTCCTCTCATTCTCTCTCTCTCCTCCTCTCTCTCCTCTCGTTCCCTCTCCTCACCTCCTCTCTCTCTCCTCTCGTACCCTCTCCTCTCGTTCTCTCTCTCCTCTTGTTCCCTCTCCTCTCGTTCCCTCTCCTATCGTTCTCTCTCTCTCCTCTCGTTCCCTCTCCTCTCATTCTCTCTCTCTCCTCTCGTTCCCTCTCCTCTGGTTCTCTCTCCTCTCCTTCTCTCTCCTCTCGTTCCCTCTCCTCTCGTTCTCTCTCTCCTCTTGTTCTCTCTCCTCTCATTCTCTCTCCTCTCTCTCTCTCCTCTCGTTCCCTCTCCTCTTGTTCCCTCTCCTCTCGTTCTCTCTCTCCTCTCGTTCTCTCTCCTCTCTCTCCTCTCGTTCCCTCTCCTCTCATTCTCTCTCCTCTCTCTCTCTGTCTCCTCTCATTCCCTCTCCTCTCTTTTTCTCTCTCTCTCTCTCTCTCTCTCTCTGTCTCTCTCTCTCTCTCTGTCTCTCTCTCTCTCTCTCTCTCTCTCTCTCTCTCTCTCTCTCTCTCTCTCTCTTTGCGGTTTCAGATCTTTGATATTTCCTGGGATCCGTTTCTCCAGCACAGACTGGTGAGCTGTGGAGTCAAGCACATTAAAGTAAGTCCAACCCCTAAAAAACAATATTATATTATATTAGTACATTGAATTATATCAAATAAACAACATTCCTGCTGTATTCAGTTTTATTCTTAAATCTGTCCTGCGTCCAGACAGAGTCACAGATTGTTGTTCAACAGTTTCAGTATCTTTTTATTCATCATAGTTCTGGACATTATGTGGAAATGCACTGACGCCAAAACGAGGGATTTTTGGAAAGACGGGGGACCTGCAAACTATTCTGTGTTTAGCGACGGCGAAGGATGAGGTGACGTACTCCGGCGCTCTGAATGGAGACATTTATGTGTGGAAGGGGTTGAACCTGACGCGAACGATACAGGCCGCACACGGAGTGAGTTAAACACACACTGTCACTTACACATCATACAGGCTTTCAACAATATGAGGGTGAATTTTTGTTTTTGGGTAAATGATCCCTTATGCAAAAGTATGTTTTGTGCAGAAAAAGGCACTGCCGCTATGATGATGCTGTGAGGTGATGAATCTGACCTCTTGTTCTGTAGGCTGGGATCTTCAGCATGCACTCATGTGAAGAAGGTTTCGCCACCGGCGGTCGTGACGGATGTGTCCGGCTGTGGGATGTGGATTTTAAACCCATCACTAAGATCGACCTCAGGGAAGCTGAGCAAGGTTATAAAGGTGCTTCATATTATGCTTCATATAAAAAACCCTTGTTATTTCTTGATCTTTTAAATGAGTTTCCTGTGCTTTGTGGACATTTAGGAATGTAACATTCACAATACAATACAAGACTCTGAACATTTATGAAGTTTGTAAATCATTTGTAAATGAAAACTACTAAGTGTGAAATAAATCAACTAGTTTTTAACTAACCGGCAGACAGTGATTCAATGAAATATTACAGAATTAACTGTATATGAGGGATTCTGTCACCATGGCAACATCATCAGTTCTTACATCGACAGAATGACAGTGTTGTGGTCCGATGTAAATCTTACAGTGTTTCACAGCAGATGATCAGATCAGATGACAAGAGACTTACATTAAAATCTCAACTGTTTCTCCTCCACGGCAATCAAATCAAAAGTCAGACATCTCAATATAAACTCGAACATTTCTCATCTCATCTTTCAAAACCACAGTATTATTCATGTTATGTTATGACTATATGTTATATACTCTAACTGTATGTCAATAATTGTCACGTTCATGTTTATTTGATGTATGATAGTATCACAATTCCTAAGTACAAACCACAAACTTTGATTCAAACATATAGCATTGAATACTGCTACGGTTACTAAACATATGAGATAAAGAATACACATGGGAAAATTCCAGAGCTGTGAATGATCCACCGCTGCGATGCTCCTCTGGGTTTCTGTTCTCCTCTGTCTGGACTCCTGTGAGGATGTTGGAGATGTTATAGATTTCTCATGTGCTCATTGGTGCATGTGGTTCACATGTCTCCTGCTGTTCTTCTGTCTGTTGTGTGCTTAGATTCAAGCATGTGACACTTGTACTTTTTTATGCTGGGTTTGTCATACCTATTTAATTAATATTGATGGTGGCCCAAAAACATTATTTTCTGTGGTATTTTATTTATATTTTGAATTGGCCTTTAATTTTATGTTTATTTTTCTTGTACATTTTAGTTACACTTTTAGCAATTTTGAAATGTACTTTTGTCATTTTGTTTATAATATTGCTGTATAATTTGTTTATATCATTTTTATATCATTTATAAAATAACATAATTATATTTTTAGCAACGTTGTTATGCATTTTTGTCATTTATTATTTATTTATAATATTGCTATATACATTTTATATAATTTATTTTATACATTTTTATATAATTTATCAAATACATTTTTCATGTAAATTTTAGATACATTTTTAGAATTTTGTTATTTTATTATTTATTTATAATATTGCTATATAATTTTAATGTAATTTTATTTTTATAGATTTATATATATATTATCAAATTATTTTTTCATGTCATTTTATTATTTATTTATAATATTGCTGCATAATATTATATGATTTTTATCATATATATTTTTTATACATTTTTATATAATTTATACAATTATTTTTTAATGTCAATTTTAATTACATTTTAAACAATTTTGATTTGAACATTTTGTTATTTATTTATAATACTCACTCAACTTTATTTATATAGCGCTTTTACAATTTTCATTGTTACAAAGCAGCTGTACATGAGACACATTGACTACAAGCAAAACAATCAAAGTTGTACCTGCAAAAACAAGAAAAGGTTGAAAACACAGAAGACAGACACACCCACACACAAAACACTCCACACACACAACACGCAC
>NC_079909.1:20167930-20260563 GCF_024868665.1 Triplophysa rosa
TATATATATATATATATATATATATATTAACATATTAGTTTAGTTTTTATTTCACTTGATAATTAAAAAATTCACTTAAATTTCACGTTATTGCTAAGGCAGCATTTCTAATTGTCATTTATTTCAAGATTTTCAAATAATATTTGGTTCTTTCTTTATTTGATTTCAATTACCAGCAATGTTTGAATAGTTTAAGATATAAATATTTTGTATCCGTCTCTCTTCTCTCAGGGCTGTCGATCCGCAGCGTGTGTTGGAGGGCTGACCGGATCCTGGCGGGAACCCAAGACAGTGAGATCTTTGAGGTGATGGTGAGAGACCGAGACAAGCCGCTGTTGATCATGCAGGGTCACTCTGAGGGCGAGCTGTGGGCCCTCGATTTGCATCCCAAACAACCGCTGGCTGTGACCGGCAGTGACGATCGATCCGTACGGTTAGTCAACACCTCCATTTCACTTATTATTCACATTCATCCAAGAAGAAAAGCTTTGTCTTCAATATCTTTCATCAAAATGTGACGTCTCTCAGTTGTTATCTTCATCTGTGTACTTTCTCAGACTCTGGAGTTTGTCTGAACACACGCTGATCGCTCGCTGTAACATGGAGGAGGCCGTGCGCAGCGTTTCCTTCAACAACGATGGCTCTCAGCTCGCTCTCGGGATGAAGGACGGATCTTTTACAGTTCTGCGTGTCAGGTAAACAGATTCAGAACCAAATCAGAGTTCATCTCCTCATTCCCACACGATCAACAACACAAACGGCTTCTCTTGTTTTCATAGAGACATGACGGAGGTGGTCCACATCAAGGACAGAAAGGAGGTCATTCATGAGCTGAAGTTCTCACCCGATGGCTCGTATCTGGCCGTGGGCTCTAATGATGGGTTTGTGGATATCTACACCGTGGCCCAGCGATATAAGAAAGTTGGAGAATGCAACAAATCCACCTCCTTCATAACTCATCTGGACTGGTCTGTGGACAGTCGATTCCTGCAGACCAATGACGGAGCTGGAGAACGAATCTTCTACAGGATGCCAAGTAAGACTGATGAGTCAGCCCATAAGAAAGAATAAGTTATACAAACGGAAATCAGTCTCAGATGTCTCTCCTGAGATGTCTCAGAGTTTCAGAAGAGATGTCAACAATGTGTCAAACTGAGCTCAGATTTGTCAAGTCTGCAATCAAAAGTCTCAATATCAACTCAAGCATTTCTCATCAAATTTACCCAAATCTAAATGATCTGTCCTCTACATTCGTTTTAATGTTTAAATGTCAAATGTACAGACCTCTGAAAGTCTCTGAAACAAAAAAACTCCTCTCTTTGTTTTCTCAGCTGGTAAATTTCTGCCTAAAGAGGAAGCCAAAGGCATTCACTGGATGACGTGGACGTGTGTTCTCGGACCGGAGGTGAATGGAATCTGGCCCAAATATTCCAACGTCAATGACATCAATTCTGTGGACGCCAACTACAGCAGCGCGGTGATGGTGACGGGTGACGACTTCGGTCTCGTGAAGCTCTTAAGATTCCCGTGTCTTAAAAAAGGTCCGAGCCAAATATCCACGCTGAGGTATCATCATGCACAGGGATGCGTGATCGCTAATGTACAAATCTCCTCCTTTCAGCTGCCAAATTTAAGAAATACATCGGCCATTCCGCCCACGTGACCAATGTGCGCTGGTCACATGACCTGCAGTGGGTTCTGAGCACGGGCGGAGCGGATCACTCGGTGTTCCAGTGGAGGTTTCTGCCGGAAGGAGTCATGAACGGAGTTCTGGAGCCACTGCTGCAAGGTGATTCTTTCGTCTAGATGACTGGCAGTATCCAGATGTGTCCTCAGGGATTGACGGACTGTAGAATGTCGCAACTGACCAATCAGAATAAAGTATAATAGATAATAGATATTCGTGAATAATGTGAAATGTTTTGTGTTGACAGAGGGATACGCTGATTCCAACAGTGACTATTCGGATTCGGATCTCTCGGACGTTCCCGAGCTGGACTCAGACATTGAGCAGGAAGCCCAGATGAACTACGAACGTCAGGCAAGAGACACACACGCGGAGAGGCTGCACTCTTACAGATAAAGATGCTTGAAAGGTTGTTCACAGCGATGCCATAGAAGAACCATTTTCGGTTCCACAAAGAACCATTCAGTCAAAGGTTCTTTAAAGAACCGTCTCTTTCTGACCCTTTTATAAGCTGAAGAACCTTTTGTCAAACAGAAAGAAAGGTTCTTCAGATGTTAAAGGTTCTTTTATGGCATCAAAGAACCTTTGAAGCACCTTTTTGTTTTTTAAGAGTGTGGTGGCCGATGTAACACACACACATGGCTGCTTTAAAGGGGTCCTAATGGATGGCTACAATGAACATTATTGTGTGTATTTGGTGTAATACAGTGTGTTTACGTGGTTTACGGAAGAAAAAAAAAAACACATTCGTTTTCACACACCGTGCATTACTGTTGCTCCTCTGTGCTCCGCCTTTCTAAAAAAGCCTCGATTTTTAGCAGAGCTCATCGTTGCGAAAAGCGCTGTGTGCTCTGATTGGCCAGCTACCCAGTGCGTTGTGATTGGCTGAATACCTCAAGCAGGTGGCGGGAATGTAACGCCCCTTACCATATTCGGAAAATCAGCCGTCAAAGCATATTGACAGCTGATAATGTCACCGGTACTGTGTGAGTTCAAGCCCGAATATATCCCAGAAAATGCACTTGACCAAGCGGATTAATCAACTGCAGAGCGTAACAGAAAGGTAAGGTTTTATTTTTAATTATTAGCTATTTTAACAATTAGCTAACTATAGCTACCTTCTTGAGCTGCCTTTGACGCTGTGTCTCGACGCAACGCGACAAAGTCAATAAAACATATTATAACGAGGCATTTGTTGCATCCAGTGGGGACATAGTTACTGAATATATTGACTTTTTTCGTGTAGCATCACGCTACAGGGGAGAACAGCCAGAGGATACGAGGCTCCCAATGGATTCAGCCTCGTAAATATCAAACAATTTCTGCATTTGTGATTGTAGGACCGACAATAAGCGTACGTTTGAATAGTCATTTGCGAATTCTTTAATAATGAAAAGGTACTTACAGGCTGTGAGTGAGAAGCGGCAGACTGTCCTTACAAAGTTGGATTTGCCCCACTTTTTAGAAACAGCCTTTGTGCACAACCAGTAGAACAGTGTTGTAAATAAAACTTAACCACCGATTTCTAATTGTGTCCTCGTTTGGAAGACTCAACTAAGTTGTTTTTCATTTGTAATGAAACATTGCGTCTCCACGACATGGCGGCAGCAACAACAGCACTGCAGCGGGGATAGACACGCCTTCTTTCTTTGCATATCTTGGGCAGTGTTCTTCTACGTTTCTCACGAACTGACGTAGAAATGTGGGGGCGTGTTTAGACGAGGCGTTTTAGGCAGGTTTGAATGAGCCTCCGCTTTTAAATAAAACATCGCTTTTGGTTTGAGACTTAAATTTTTGCAATTTTACGTGTCTAATACAGTATATGCATGAACAACTTGTAACACACCAAAGATACAGGAAAACTCGAAATCGCGTCATATGACTCCTGTAATGCTGATCCGCTCATTATTTTCATTGCTTTTATTTGGCACATTTTGTGTTACACTTTTTGTGTCTTTTAAGTGATTAAGTGTTAACTTCTGTCTGAAACACCCCCAGGTGTATAAGGAAGATCTTTCTCAGCTGAAGAAGAAGCTGGCTGGATCTCTGAAGAGACAGAAAGCTCCAGACGAGGGCCTTCGCTTGCAGTTCGTCCACGGGTACATTTGTCAGGGCCCCTTTGGGCCACTCATCATTTTCCCTAAATGTCTCTGTTACCTGTACATTTTTCTTCTGTATTTTTGTATGCAATAGAAATACACTTGAATTCAATGTCAAATCTGATTTGTGTCTGGGTCTGTGCAGAATTCCATGAGGGTAATGTAACCATTTATATTCCATGAAACCGCTGATTCTTGTACATTTGATGATTTCTCTCTCATGACGGATCCTGATGAAGATGATGTGTGTGTGTTTCAGGTACAGGGGTTGTGACTGCAGGAATAATCTGTTCTACACGCAGACGGGTGAGGTGGCGTATCACGTGGCTGCTGTGGCCGTGGTGTATAACAGACAGCAGCACACACAGAGGTTTTATCTGGGACACGATGATGACATTCTCAGTCTGACCGTACATCCGCTCAAGGACTATGTGGCCACTGGACAGGTGCCGGAATCACACCCACAACACCTTGTCTTTCTGGAGCAGTTCATTTAAATGTGCTTCGTGTTTCAGGTGGGTCGAGATCCCGCCATCCACGTGTGGGACATCCAAACACTGAGATGTCTGTCTCTTCTGAAGGGTCAACATCAGAGGGGTGTGTGTGCGCTGGAGTTCACAGGTCAGACCTGCGTTCAGCCTACCAGACTCATTTGAGTTCAGTTTAATGATGTTATATCAGGCAGCGTGTTTTTATCAGTGTACTGCCTTCATCATTGTTTGGAAGTATTTAAAACGAATATTTTTGCGATGTATGTCATGTAATGTTGACGTCACAATACTGGAGAATGTTTTTATGTGTGTGTGTGATGCAGGAGATGGAAAGAGTCTTGTGTCTGTGGGAATCGACGAAGATCATTCCATAGTCATCTGGGACTGGAAAAAAGGCGAAAAGTTGGCCAAAGCAAGGTACAACCAACCTGTTCAAGAGTTAAACTCGTGTGCGTGTGTGTGTGTGTGTGTGTGTGTGTGTGTGTGTGTGTGTGTGTGTGTGACCTAAACCTGAACGCACACCAACTCATGGGGACTCGTGTCACCGTGCGGACCAAAATTGAGGTCCCCATGGGCAAAAAAGCTTATAAATTGTACAGAACAATATTTTTTGAAAATCTAAAAATGCAAAAAGATAAAATATGTATTTTAAATATACAGTTTGTACAGTATAAATCATTACGCCTATGGACTTGTCCCCACGTGTGTGAGACCTAAACCTGAATGCACACCAACTCATGGGGACTCGTGTCACCGTGGGGACCAAAATTGAGATCCCTGTGGGCAAAAAGCTTGTTAATCGTATAGAAAGATATTTTTTGAAAATCTAAATATACAAAAAGATAAAAAAGATCAAATGTATATAAAATATACAGTTTAAAAATCATTACGCCAATGAAGTGTCCCCACGTGTGTGTGCGTGTGAAATGAAATGAATGAGACATCTGTCTCTCCTGCAGAGGACACAGGGATAAGATCTTTGTGGTGAAAGGAAACCCGTTCCGCATGGACAAACTGGTCACAGTGGGCATGAAGCACATCAAGTTCTGGCTGCACACAGGTAAACATGTTAAATCCCCCATAAGGATGGATAAGATATGGATATCCCATGGATAAGATATCCATTTGTTATTATTCCTACAAATCACCAAACACGAAGAAGTGTCTTGCTTTTTAGATGTTTTAGCTTTAGTTGTGAATTGCTCATGTCGTCATGAGGTCCCATGACAAATCAACACGTCTGAATGCAGGTGGAGGACTGACATTCAAGAGGGGCATCTTTGGAAATCTTGGCAGGCAGGAGACCATGATGTCCGCCTGTTACGGCCGCTCAGAAGATCTGGTGTTCTCCGGGGCCACCAGCGGTGACGTCTACATCTGGAAAGACACGACGCTCATGAAAAGCATCAAAGCTCACGATGGTCCAGTGTTTGCCATGTGCTCTCTGGATAAGGTGCGTTTAACATGAAAACATCTTCTAGTGTGCAGTGTGATTTTAGCACGTATTAACAGTTAATTCTGCGCTTTAGGGATTTGTGACGGGAGGTAAAGACGGCGTTGTGGAATTGTGGGACGACATGTTTGAGAGATGTCTGAAGACATACGCCATCAAGAGAGCGGCTCTCTCCCCGTCCTCTAAGGGTACAAGGATCCCTCAATGGATTTTGATTGACTATCGATGTTTTATCATTCATGAGCTGGAAAATATACAGTTGTCGTGTGGACTTGGCTTTATTTTTAAATTCTTTCAAACTTGATCTGGATAGTTAGCATTCTTGTTGTGAACGGGTCTGTTTTGATTTCATATTGACAGGTTGAGATTGGTAATGTTAATATGTGATTGTTGTTTTTAGGACTGCTTCTAGAAGATAACCCCTCCATCAGAGCCATTACTCTCGGTCACGGCCACATCCTGGTGGGCACCAAAAACGGAGAGATCTTGGAAATCGACAAGAGCGGCCCAATGACTTTACTGGTACAGGTGTGTGTTACGATGTGCAGAATGAGTTTTGTGTGATCTCTGTCAGGCAAAAAAACAAACCTAGATTTGTTTTTAACCACGATCACACATGTCTGTATGTTCACAAATCCTGAAGATCTTCATTATTCTGTTGAACTCTCACAGACAGATGAATAAGACTGACTTATGACATCTAAACTGTAATTCATAGATCTAAATCGTATTCAACAGGTTTAATCACTGTAGTTCATGTTCATGGATTGTGTGTGTTTAGGGTCATATGGAGGGTGAGGTTTGGGGTCTCGCTGCTCATCCACTGCTGCCCATATGTGCCACCGTCAGTGATGATAAAACCCTGCGCATCTGGGAGCTCTCGGCCAATCACCGCATGGTAGCTGTGCGCAAGCTTAAAAAAGGTACGCCACAATCACACCGTACAAACACAAGACTTCAGGCATGTGTTTCTGGAGATTTTGTGTGTGTCGGTGTGTTTATATGCTTCTATGCGTTTGTATGTGTGTTTTTGTGTGTGTATGTTTCTCTACATGTTTGTTTTTGCTTCTATGTGCTTTTGTGGGTTTTTGTGTGGTTTTGTGTATGCTTTTTTGTGTGTGTGGTTCTGTTAACATATTTTTGTGTGTTTTTATGCGTGGTTGTGTGTGTTTTGTGCACGTGTGTGTAGTTCTGTGTATGTTTTGTTTCCGTGCATTTGTGCATGTCTTTTGATGCATGCTTGTGTGTTTTTCTGTGCATTTGTGCATGTCTTTTGATGCATGCTTGTGTGTTTTTCTGTGCATTTGTGCATGTCTTTTGATGCATGCTTGTGTGTTTTTCTGTACATTTGTGCATGTCTTTTGATGCATGCTTGTGTGTTTTTCTGTACATTTGTGCATGTCTTTTGATGCATGCTTCTGTGTTTTTCTGTACATTTGTGCATGTCTTTTGATGCATGCTTGTGTGTTTTCCTGTGCATTTGTGCATGTCTTTTGATGCATGCTTGTGTGTTTTCCTGTGCATTTGTGCATGTGTTTTGATGCATGTCCGTGTGTTTTTCTGCGCACTCGTGCATGTGTTTTGATGCATGCTTGTGTGTTTTTCTGTGCATTTGTGCATGTGTTTTTTGATGCATGCTTGTGTGTTTTTCTGCGCATTTGTGCATGTGTTTTGATGCATGCTTGTGTGTTTTTCTGTGCACTTGTGCATGTGTTTTGGTGCATGCTTGTGTGTTTTTCTGTGCATTTGTGCATGTGGTTTGATGCATGCTTGTGTGTTTTTCTGCGCACTTGTGCATGTGTTTTGAAGCATGCTTGTGTGTTTTTCTGTGCATGTGTTTTGATGCATGCTTGTGTGTTTTTCTTTGTATTTGTATGTATGTTGTTCATGTGTGTGTGTGTGTGTGTGTGTGTGTGTGTGTTTGTAGGTGGCAGGTGCTGTGCCTTCTCACCTGATGGTAAAGCTTTAGCGGTGGGTCTGAATGATGGCAGTTTTCTGGTGGTGAACGCTGACACACTGGAGGATATGGTGACCTTTCACCACAGGAAGGAGATCATCTCTGACATCAGATTCTCTCAAGGTAAACGCCAAACACTTCACATCCGTATCCACGCATTGTTTCCTAATATCTGTTTTAGAATTACTGCAAGAAATCGTTATCTTTATAATTTGTTTCCCATTTTCCCTGTTTAAATATCTACTAAATGTGTTTTTTGTCTTTAGATGCTGGTAAATATCTGGCTGTGGCTTCTCATGACTCGTTTGTGGACATTTATAATGTTCTGACCAGTAAGAGGGTGGGCATCTGTAAAGGAGCGTCCAGCTGCATCACGCATGTCGACTGGGACATCCGTGGTAAAAAAAAAAACACACACTCACACACACAGTTAGGTTTTAATACATTTTGGGGACTTTCCATAGGCGTAATGATTTTTATACTGGATAACCTGTATATTCTATTGCCTTCCCCTAACCCAACCCCAAAACCTGACCATCACAGAAAACCTTTTGAATTTTTAAATTTTCAAATAGACATCATTTAGTAGGTTTAGTAATCCATTTGAATTGTGGGGACCGGCCATCGGCTTATACTAGCATTGTGGGGACACCACAATGTATAAAAACAAGTACACACACACACATTTTAGCAGTCAGATAAAATGCTTGCTTAAAAAATTGCTTTTTAAAATCTTTAAAAGAAGCATGGATGTGTTTTATAATAACGCGCATGATAAATTGAGCTGATACCTGAACAAAGGTTGTTTTGTGTTGTTTTGCTCCTAATGCAGGAAAACTGCTTCAAGTCAACACCGGTGCTAAAGAGCAGTTGTTTTTTGAATCTCCACGTGGACGAAGACAAACCATCAGCACATCAGAGGTCCAGTCAAACTTTAGATAACTGTATGAATCCCTCCAGTGTCATCCGCGTGTGCTCATCTGTGTTTGTGTACAGTTTGAGAAGATGGAATGGGCCACGTGGACGTCTGTGCTGGGCTCCACGTGTGAGGGCATCTGGCCGACTCTCAGCTTTGTAAACGCCTCTTCACTTACCAAAGACAAGAAGCTGCTGGCCACCGGAGACGACTTCGGTTTCGTCAAACTCTTCGGCTTTCCATGCAAGGTCTGAAAGCTCAGTTACTCTTTTAAAAGAAGCCAAACGTACACTCGTCTGGTTTGTCGGGGTTTAGCAAATTCTCAGTCCATAGGATCAAATCCTTGTCTTGTCAAAACTTAAGATCAGCTTCACTGTTCTAATTCTGCGCTGTTCCTTCAATAAAGGGCCAATTTGCCAAGTTTAAAAAGTACGTGGCTCACAGTGCCAATGTGACAAATGTGCGATGGTCCAGTGACGATGCGATGCTGCTGTCGGTGGGCGGAGCCGACACCGCCCTCATGATCTGGGCTCGAGAGGGGATTGGTCCACGAGAAAGCAAAGCCGTGGACAGCGAGGAATCAGACGATGATGCAGATGAAGATGGAGGTGATGTTTTGTGTTCGCATGTATCTCCGTTAAGTGATATTAATGTCGATTATTAATGCACTCATTTGTGTTTGTGTGTGTGTGTGTGTTTAGGGTACGACAGTGACGTGGCACGTGAAAAGAACATGGACTACACCACAAAGATCTACGCTGCTAGTATAAGACAGATGACGGGTGTGAAGCCGCACCAACAACAGAAAGAGGTTCAGGTGGATGAAAGGTATCCATAGATTTCACGACACACACAATGCATTCTGGGAGTGACGTTGTCTGTGTCAGATACGTGTTATGTTTTCGTTAGACTCCAAACACAGGTTGCTTGGTTTTTTAAACGTGATCATTTTTTGATCAGACCTCCAGTGAGTCGAGCCGCACCGTTGCCTGAAAAAGTGGTGAAGAACAACATCACAAAAAAGAAGAAACTCGTGGAGGCGAGTGATAGACACACATATCTGGGCTGATGTTAATGGTGCTCAGTGTGTAAATGTGAGATGTGTGTGTTTGCAGGAGCTGTCTCTGGATCATGTGTTTGGTTACAGGGGCTTTGATTGTCGTAATAACCTTCACTACCTCAATGATGGAGCGGATATCATCTTCCATACGGCCGCTGCTGCCATCATTCAGAATCTCTCGGCTGGTAGAGTGTCTTCGGCATCTCTCTGTTAAACACTCATCTCTGTCCGCTTTCCTTAAGTCATGCTGCATCCGAAATTGCCTACTTCCATACTATATAGATCCAGATGTTTCTGCTTTTGTTCTAGAATTATTCCGAAAAGTGATTTTCTTTTGACACCATTTTTAAAAGGATGTTTTAGATATCGAAAAAATCGAAAAATACCTAAATCAAGTGAGAAGCAAAATGACCCAAGATATAAGGTCTTGTTTTCTGAAATTAAAGACTGCAAGTAAATTATGCGTAACCTAGAAAAACATCTGCCATTTTACTTTTTTCAGAAAATCTGATCTTACATAAATGTGTTTCTCAAGGAAATGATCTTGTTTTTTTTTTTAAAGGGGTCATACGACACGGCTAAAACGAATATTATGGTTTGTTTTAGATGTAATGCAATGTGTAAACAGGATTTAAGGTTCAAAAACGCTGTATTTTCCACATACGGTGCATGTTTGTATCTCCTCTTTGCTCCGCCTCTCTGAAACGAGCAGATTTTTTATAAAGCTCATGGCTCTGAAAAGCGAGGTGTGCTATGATTGGCCAGTTCACCAGTGTGTAGTGATTGGTCAAATACTGCAAGCGTGTGAGGGATAGACTTACAGGCTGCGAATCTGAAGCGCCAGACTGTCCTTGCGAAGTTGGAATGGTTGGAATTGCCCCACTTTTTAACCAAAGCTTTCGTGCACAGCCGGCCTTGATCTCTCCCAGGTTCATGAAGCGATCATCTGTGAAATGCGCTGCACACACTTGAATATTCGGATTGTACTGTTCTGGAACAGTGTTGTAAATAAAATGTACAGCATTTTAGTTGTCTCATCTTTTGGCATGGCAAACAAAGAGTCTTTCTTTTCGCAATGAAACACACAGCGTCTCCACGACACGGCTGCGGCGGTGACGATACAATGAGATTTACAAGTACGCCTTGCGTACACATTTGGGCGGTCTTAGTCAAATCAGACCACCAACTGACGTAGATTTGTGGGGGTGTGGTTACACGAGGCGTTTCAGGCAGGTCTCGGTGAGCGTTCGCTTTTAGATAAACACTTTAATTTTTGCAATTTTACGTCTAATACATGCATGGGCAATTTATAACACACCAAAGACACATAAAAACACGTATTCCTTTAAATCAAAACAAAAACATGAATTATTTTCATTCATTCATTTAGTGCAAAAACAATGTAGGCCTCATGACCATTTACTACATTTTATTAAATGAAGCATAACAAAAATATGCTGCTTAGGGTGATGGAGAAGATCGTTTGTTCGTTTAGCACCGTTTGTCATGCTTTGTTTTCTAAAACCATCCCCGCGTTAATCTTAATTTTCACCATATTCTGTCATTTTATATTTTCAGCACAATAATCTTAATAAGATGTAATATTCAAAAGATCGGCCAGCCGGAGTATGTGCGTTCCCTGTGTTCTCTTCCTGCTGCTGCTGACCTCTAGAGGCCTCATGTGGAACTGCACCTCAAATGAATATCCAGGCAAAAACAGTTCATCTTTATTTCATTTATATTTTACTGCTGATGTCATGTGATTTATTTCAGGTTCTCAGAGCTTTTATCTCGAGCACACGGATGACATCCTCTGTCTAACTGTCAATCAACACCCCAAATATCAAAACATCATTGCCACGGGTCAGATCGGTAAGTGTGAATGAAAGATTTCAAATCTGAAAATATGTGTCATTTTTTGCCATCGTAATCATTTAATTTGCTTCAGTTTTGCTTTGGTTTGCTGCGTTCAGCCTGCGCTGCTTGCTTGTTGTGTTTATTACAATATTTGGCGAATAACTCTAATCTCTGGGGAAATTCTGCTCGGGGGCTGTGAGCGGTTCTTCTCATTGGCTGTTTTTGATTTATCACTCTCTCATCCTCTCATCCAACACATCACCACACAGGCGACATCACCGATCTGCCAGGTATGACATCATCAGCCTCCTGTGATTTGACCTTTAGTGTTCCTCTCCGAAAACTCCAGGTCTCCAACACAGACGCAGCTCATTCATGTTTACTAAAAAGGACTTTTCCAGGTTTAGTACATGACCACCGTGAACAGCTTCTGATAACTTAACTCTAACATTAACATCGTACATGTTAAGGTGAGACTTTACAATTTATGGCAGTATACCAGGAGTCTTTAATCTACTGCTACAGAAAGTCTGCCAATGATCAAAAATGAATAAACGAAGCTTAAACAAAACTAGAAAATTAGGTTCAACAAAAAAATTAAAGTTCAGCTAAATGTTTACTGTCCCTCCTGCATTCAAATATATTTATAAAAATACATCTAAAATATATGATATACACATCAAAATACATACGAATTTAATGTACAAGTATGACTCTTTTAAAATGACTATTTTAATTAAAAAAAGGAAACAAAAGTATTTTAACAAAACTGATGAGTCTAAATGAATTTCTGTGATAATGGACAGCGTGTCACAGATGTAACAGAACATTAAACATATCAACCTGGAATATTTCATTGACCAAGGAAATATAATATTAATATCATTTGTGTTTATTTACTGTACTGTATCAAAAAGTGAACACCACTGATTTGAGATCAAAACAATTTGGGCTAAATCAATCCTCCCTTTTCCCTGTTTTAGTAAAGAAGTTTACTGTATGTTCTCGTGTTTGCATGAAGCGTCCTGCTGCAGATTTGCTTGACCGTGTTTCTGTCACCTGTTTTTCCTCACGACTGAAATAAATATCTAACGTCAACATGCCTGTTGTTTGTGTTTGCTCCGAGTGTTTTATCATGATCATTTTTCTTTTCAGATGTTTAAACTGATCTTTGATGTGTGTGTTTCTGTAGGTCTGGCACCTTCCATTCACGTATGGGACGCTATGAGTAAACAGACGCTGTCTGTGCTCCGCTGCTCTCACGCTAAAGGCGTCGGATACGTCAACTTCAGTGCCACCGGAAAACTCCTGCTGTCTGTGGGGGTGGATCCCGAACACACCATCACTGTGTGGCGCTGGCAGGAAGGTGCGTGTCTGTGAGGGATGTGTGTGTCAATTTAGGCGAAAAATGACGGACAACCAGATGTTCTGGAGGTGTTTTTAATGTTCTGGCGTGTTTTCAGGCGGTAAGGTTTGCTGTAAGGGAGGTCACGTGGATCGGATCTTCGTGGTGGAGTTCCGGCCCGACTCCGACACTCAGTTTGTGTCTGTGGGAATTAAACACATTAAGTTCTGGACTCTGGTGGGAGGATCTCTGCTTTATAAGAAAGGAGTGATGGGAACGGTGGAGGATGCTCGCATGCAGACCATGCTGTCAGTAGCGTTTGGAGCTGTAAGTCACACTTGGTATTGGATTATATTATACGCAGTGTTGGGTGTAACTAGTTACTAAGTAATTAGTTACTGGAATTTAATTACTTTTCCCTTGAAAAAGTAAAGTAAGGGATTACTCTTATTTTTTCTGTAATTTAATTTGTAGTTACTTTTGATGTAATTCAACTAAATACTGTGTGTAATATATTTGTGTGCAATAGTGGAATTGACATCAAAATTCAAAGTCTAACTTTAAAATCTGTGCTTTAATATATAATTCTCACATTTGTAATACTTTGGTCAGTAAATAAGAGTACTTTATGTATAGTTTATATTATTTATTTGAATGAATTAAAAGAGCCCTTTCATGCCTATCCTTGAATCACTTAACTAATCAAGGTTGATGTAGGATATAGAAAGTAATTAGTAATAAGTAACTAAATACTTTTTGGAGAGAGTAATTTGTACAGTAATCTAATTACACTATTGAATATGTAATTAGTAACTAGTAATTAATTACTTTTTGAGAGTAACTTACCCAACACTGATTGTACGGTACACCAAAAACACGTACAGTTCCCATCATGCCATTTGAGCCGGATTGTCTTTAGTTTGTATTTCTAATCGTCGTTTACCGAACTACTTTAGTTACATAAATGATGTAGATTATTTCTGATGACAAGCAAAAGAAACGGAGAAGAAGCATTACTTAGCTAAACTTGACTCTACAATATATTAAATTTAGATTGCAATACCAAGCTTAACCGCTAGATGTCAATGTACCATACGGTTTCTTTAAAGTCCCAGTGATATTAAAAATGACAATGCCTATTTTTTCATGAAATATTGTAGCGTTTATTGTAAATCGTTGATCAATGTGGGTCATTCTCTCATATAAATTCATGTGCCCTCATAATCTTCAGTTAAAATCTGAAAATGCACTTCCTTCCTGAAATGACTATCCATCTTAAATGACGCATGTTTAGACGGCTTGGGCGGAGCATCCGTTAACTCCTCCCCTTCAACTGTCAGTCTGCTGCCAGGTCCATTTCAAAATGCAACGGCTGTTTTTATACATCCAATCAAATCACAGAGAAAGATGACAGCCACGCCCACTATTTTTCGGAAGTAAAAACGATCGCAACTTCCGGTTCACGGGGACTTTAAATGCGACCAAAACTACAGGACCCATTCAAGAAATCATTTATTTAATAAAATGAACATACAACAAAATTCAACAAATCGATTCTTTAATACAATTATTATACCAAATTTTATATATTTATATTAATTAATATGAACATAAATTAAATCAAATATAAATAGTTATATTATTAGTCACTAGACAAACACAGACCAGAAGTCCCGGCACGCGCGTCCGATGCTATATAAATGAACTTCTGGGTAGTGTATGAAAATCTGCTGTTCTTTAATTAATATAATATTACACGTAATATTACTGATTTAAAGGATGGAATGTCTGATGGCTGTATATTTGAATGTGTGAGCCTGTTTGTTTGGTGCAGAGTAACCTGACGTTCACCGGGGCTATAAACGGTGACGTGTACGTGTGGCGGGATCATTTTCTGGTGCGTGTGGTGGCTAAAGCTCACACCGGACCCGTGTTCACCATGTACACCACGCTCAGAGACGGACTCATAGTGACCGGAGGCAAAGAGAGACCGTGAGTAACTCTGTGTGTTCACATATACTCAGTATTCTTTTATTCATGAAAGCAGTTTGAAGTTAGCTGCACTCAGTTAGGCTTGATTCACATTTCGCGTCTAAAACCGCGAGCTGCACTGCGTTCTCCTTTTTTTCCAAAGCGCCTGGCCCTGGTTGCATAAAGCACCTTAAGTTTTTCCCTTAAGTATGACACTTAAGGGGTGATTTTCCTTTACCAAAGACAATAGGAGAATAACTTAAGAAAAACTTAAGGTATACTTATGGACACACTTAAGGGAAAATTACACTTAAGGTGCTTTATGCAACCGGGCCCTGGACTTTACGCTCTCCTGGCGTCTGTCGTCGCTAAGCAACCATGGGCCACGATAGCCGTTGAGACGAGGAGGTATAAACAAAGGATATATGGATTATATGCACTGAAAATACCTCGCAATAACTCTGCTACTAGATTTAGTTATGCTGTGATCATCTGTGTCTCCATCTTCATTGAGCTTGTCTGTATTGGCTGGTTGGTTCTTGTCACATGACCTGCGGTGCGCTTGCGGCTTTCTGAAAAGTTGAGTTTTTTTCATCTCGATACGGCGCCGACGCACCTGAAAATAAAGAGCGCGTCGCACCGCATGCACATCGCGACCGCATCGCCTCCTATTTCTGCGCGCCTGCCGCACGTCTACATTTAAAATAACGAATATGTGCGCGGGAAAGACGCGAAATGTGAATTGGGCCTTACACTGTGACTCTATTATTATCCCGGCCTCTGTCACAAAAGTCACAAAATCAGACTCAATCAAGATTAGACTTCAACTGCTTCAAATACATGTGAAATGAATAAATCACTACTGATAAGCTCCCCCCGTTAATCATAAACATTTACTCAGTAAGTTTTAATCAAAGTGACTGAGTGCAGCTGTAACGCGTCAGAGGAGAACTGGCCCTCCCGGCTGAGTCTTCTCCATTTATTCATCTTTGGAGTTTTGGTTCCTCGCCACTGGGCCGTGTTAGCTTGCTCACCGGGAGACCGCTGATATTAGATCAGTTCAGAGTTCTGTAAATTTCACAAACATTGCTTTATTAGAATGGTCTTATTCTTTCTTTAATGCTGTGCACTGTATTGTATTCTACCTTTTCTGTTTTTCTTTCTTTCCTGTAAAGCAAGCGCTGTATACATAAAATGGAATTGAATGTAACCTATGTGTGTTTAGTTTTAATCCAGCACAGTGTATACATTAAGACCACTTTTTGCCATATTATTGATGTATTTAAAAATGAAAGCTTAATAAATTACAGTTAAATTCATTTATTGATTCAATTACTCTGTGAGTGTTGTGGGTTTTGGGACACTGGTGTATGTGTGTGTGTTTGATCTGTAGGACTAAAGAGGGAGGTGCTGTGAAACTATGGGATCAGGAGATGAAGAGATGCCGGGCGTTTCAGCTGGAGACGGGACTGCCCGTCGAGACCGTCCGGTCCGTCTGCAGAGGAAAGGTGAGCGATTATGTCTGCTATTTAGTCACGTTGAGTCGAGCTGTTCGGTTTGCATTAAATGAGCGGTTTGTGGACGACAGGGTAAAATTTTGGTGGGAACTAAAGATGGTGAGATCATAGAGGTGGGAGAGAAGAACGCCGCCTCAAACACGATGATCAACGGACACACGCAGGGACGCATCTGGGGCCTGGCCGCCCACCCCTCCAAAGACGTGTTTATTTCTGCCAGCGATGACGGAACCATCCGTATCTGGGACCTGGCGGATAAGGTGAGGCATTGTGGGTTATGGAGGATGGGGGGGTTTATAATCCTGTATAACCACTGGATTTCATTCTTTTTTTTTTTTGCAGAAACTTCTGAACAAAGTCAGTCTGGGTCACCCAGCCAAATGCGCGGCGTACAGTCCGAACGGTGAGATGGTGTCTATCGGGATGGAGAACGGAGAGTTTATCGTGCTGTTGGTGAATTCGCTGACGGTCTGGGGGAAAAAGCGAGACCGCAGCGTCGCCATCCAGGACATACGGTCAGAGAAAACAATCCTTTGAAATTCTGTCTGATGAAATCAAACGTTGGATTGTGTGAATAATACTTTGTTTGGTAACAGGTTTAGTTCTGATAACCGTCTGTTAGCCGTCGGGTCAGTGGAGTGTGCCGTAGACTTCTATGACCTCACTCTGGGTCCGTCTCTGAACCGCATCGGCTACTGTAAAGACATTCCTGGATTTGTCATCCAACTCGATTTTTCTGCCGACAGCAAATACATTGAGGTGGAAATCATTTCTGAAAGATATCGAGCTTTGATGTGCAAACAATTTGGGCAGAAATCTGAAGTGTTGCTGTTGTGTTTGAAGGTCTCTACAGGGTCCTATAAGAGACAGATGCATGAGGTTCCCAGTGGAAAGATGGTGACGGAACAGTTTTTGATTGACAGGATCACCTGGGCGACGTGGACCAGGTGAGGACACGCTTCACTCGGTCACTCACAGTTTTATTGGTGCCCTGTTGTAAATGTTCTGTGTGTTGTGTCAGTGTTCTCGGCGATGAGGTTTTGGGTATCTGGCCTCGTAATGCAGAGAAAGCCGACGTCAACTGTGCCTGTGTCTCTCACGCCGGGCTCAACGTGGTCACCGGAGATGATTTTGGTCTCGTCAAACTCTTCGACTTTCCCTGCGCGGAGAAATTTGTAAGATGACAGAGTGAAACTGTGTTTCAATGTGTTTCCTCCCGTTAGAAATGAACTGAGGGTTTGTGTTTCATCTTCACAGGCCAAACACAAGAGATACTTCGGTCACTCTGCCCATGTGACCAACATCCGCTTCTCTTATGATGACAAATATGTGATTAGTGTAGGAGGCAATGACTGTAGGTAAGATCAGATCCATCTGTGCATCATCTAACCCTTTCATTCATCTATCGTCTCCGTCCATCCATTCATTATACCCTTCATCCATCCATCCATCCATCTCTCTCTCTCTCTCTTGGTCGCTCGCTTCATCCATCTCTCTCTGTTTATTCATCAATCTGTCCATCAAATTATCCTCTCACCCTTTCATTCACACATCCATATGTCTCTCCATCTATTTGTTTCTTTCTCCATCCATCCATTTCTCTGCATCTATGCATCCATCCTCTCATTCATCAGTCTTAATCCATCCATTTTGCATTCTATCTCTTCCTTCATCCATCCATCCATCTGTTCATCCAGCTAACAGCCTCTGTTTTGAATGTCTCCTCTCTCAGTGTGTTTGTGTGGAGATGTGTCTGATGGTCCTCCCGCAGAGCTTCTCCTCTGATACCTCCAGCGTTTGGATGCTGCACTTTTCTTATGCTGCGTTTAATCCGTACACATCTGATGGACTCGACACGTGCACCGAGTGTGTTGAGGGGCTTTTTTGTAAGAATCATTCTGTGAAGTGCAATGTTTACGCTTTCATGTACTTTTACAAAAAAAATGACACTCATAATCATGCCAACTTGTTTTTATTGTTGATTTTTTCTGAAGTGCCTTGGAGACACATTTTGCTGATCTTTGCCCCTGAGATGTTTCTTGTGACATACACATGGTGCTATATGTCCACTCCGAGCTTTTAGTTACTTAAAACAAATCATGCATTATGCAACGTTTCTTTCTTTCCTTCCTTTTTCTACATTTTGTACATAAATGTGACATGTCCACTCACTAAATGCTCTTCCTGTTCAAAATATCCAAAAACATGGTTCTCAGGAGCCTTTACGGCAAAATGAAGTACTGTAATGTGTAGATGTTATATTCCACCTGTGCTATTTTTGTTAAAATATTTATTTTTATGTACATATTTATGTATGAAGTATGCAAATTAGTCGGTCTTGGAATTGGTGGCGTATATGAACATCGCAAAAAAAAAAACTCGCTGTGCAAATATAAAAGAAGTGTGAAATGTATGTAGTGCCGTTGTCTGTTGCGACGTGTGTAGACGATATTGTAGACAGCTGCTGTTTATCGTGTGCAGATATCCCAGTGAAATCTGTCATTTGTATGTTGGTGTTTTTGTAATTTCTGTCAGACCAGAGATAAATCTAAATCGAAAGATATATAATAATGCATGATTCAAAGTCTGTGTGATTGTCGAACATGAATGAATACTGTTATTTTATAATTAAAGAGACCAATGTGCTATGTGAAGTCATTTGAAACGCTTGAAGTGTTTTTCATGTTTTAGCAGCAGGTGGCAGTAACTCTCATCTAAATCTCTGCAGCTTCTGGCAGGAATTATGTCGTCAAACCTGTACGAGTTTCTTTCTTCTGTAGAACACAAAAGAAGATACTTTGAAGAATGTTGATGACCAAACAACACTGAACCCCATTGACTTCCTTTGTATGAACAGAAAAAACAACTGAGACATTTCTCAAAATATCTTCTTTTGTGTTCCACTGAAGAAAGTCATATACAGGTGTACAACCACACGAGGAGGAATAAATGATGACAGAATTTGATTTGTGTGTGAACTGTTCCTTTAATTCCACTAACATATTAATCTTGAAAAACCGGCTTTTATAAGTTCGAGGATATAATTGGGATACTAAAGAGATTTCATCTCGTGGGTTAGTCATGTAGTGATTGAACCAGAACAATATTCGTTTTAAAACATGTTTACATTCATCAAATGCTTTTATCCAGAAGCAGCAGTGCATTTAAAGGATCAGCTCACCCAAACATACAAATTCTGTCATCATTTACTCACCTTTAAGTTGTTCCAAATCTGCATAAATTACTTTTTTTCCGATGAACACCGAGAATGGTAGAATGTTAGACATTTTTAGTTCTGGGTCATCATTTACTACCATGGTAGAACAATTTTTTTTATACTTTTTTCTTCTGTTGAACACAAAATGAGATATTTTGAAGAAGGTAGGAAAGCAAACCGCTCCTGTGCACCTTTGACTACCACTGTAATTTTTCCTATGGTAGTCAGTGATGCTTGCTTACATTTTTCCAAATATCTTCCCTTGTGTTCAGCCAAACAAATAAATTTTTACAGGTTTGGAAGAACTTGAGGGTGAGGAAATGATGACAGAATTTCCATTTTTGGGTGAACTGTCCCTTTAAGATGCACATTTTCAGTTCCCTTGGACACATGAAGTAGAAATCTTCAGGTTTAAAACTGTGGATGTGGATTAGGGACTGTTGAATCTGTCTGCTGTCAGTGACTAGGAGAGCAGTTCAGTTCTCATGATATTTAATACTAATCAGTAAATAAAGAAAACACAATACACGGATTATTGATGCAGTGAGCTACATTCCAAAACACCTTCGCGTGTCTGTGTTTTGCGGTGTTGAAATACCCTGCGATTCAAAGTGTAAGTGTGTGAAAGAGACTGTCTACCCACAAACATGCTTAAATGATAAAAGCACACGTACTGTACCCCTCTTTACTGATTTATGATGTCAAAATAGTAACACCGGCATCATTACTCTCAGTTTGAATGATTAATGTTTACATTTCCTGATTCTGATCTCTATAATTCAAACGTACATGAATATGGAGGACTAAACCTGCAAAAATTATAAATAAATAAATGTATAAATATATAAACGAATAAATGTAATAATATGAAAATAAATAAAGGAATGAATGGTTTGATAAAACAAAATAATTCGTTTTAGCTATTATTGATCTTAGCTTTAACTTTTCATTTTTTAAATTGATTTATTATTTTTTGTGTCCATTTTTTAATTGTTTTTTATTATTATTTATTTTTAGATTATTTTATTTATCATTTCCTTTTATTTTTACATTTATTTATTTATACGTTTATTTATTTTTATATTTATTTATTATCGCATGTATTTATTTCCACTTTTATTTATTTATTCTTGAATTTATTCTTACTTTTCTGTGTCTTGTATGATAATTAGATGGGTTGGTCTTGCCTACTATTGGTTCAGCGTAGATTGAAGCGTTTGATCGATTACTCTTGACTTGTTTTGGACTAACGTCACGTCACTCACTGATCGTTTGCTTCGTGTATAACGTTAAGTAACTATGGCGGGCGCACAATTAGCTAGAGAGTTACAGCATTTAGCCAATGAAGTCGATAACCATGCATCAAATGACTATGTGTCATTCAGATTAGATGCACTTATTGATGATTTATTACAGATTGACGGCGAGATAAATGACAAAGTTCTCCCTCGGTTGTTAGCCTCTTTGCAGCACATTCAAAGTCTGTGCGAGTCAGAGGGTGCTATGGTGGTGTTACAGTTCAACTGGTGAAAATCATAAAGCACAAAATGTAATAAGGTTTAACTACACAGATGAGCTTGTAAACCGAAGTCGCAAGCTAACGCTTTGTCAAAGTGATAGTTATAAGCAGCCTTTCGGTTAGAAAAAGCGTAAAGATTTAATGTAACATGATGTAACATAATGTAAATGAATTGAGACATAGTGAACTTAAGTCACAAGTTAACACGGTAGTAATGAGCATCGTTCTTTCACTACAGGGGCCATCAAATGGAAACCATTCCTTCTAAAAAGACGTGGTTACTAAACGGTACTCGTAAACTACATTCCATAAGAGATAAATAACACAGAGGTCACAAGTTAAGACGGGCATATTCCCTTGATTCATCCAGCTGCATATTGTTGTGTGACATCTTGATATTATTGCAAAGATCCGCAGCAGCTAGCATTGCGAAATAGCTTAGTGTGATTGTTACCGTAGTGACACGCTGCCTCGCTTTATTGTATGGGTACGAATCCCGTGTCAAATCGCTTTATTTATTTTTTCACCTCGCTTCAGCCGTTACGGGCGATCATACCAATAATTTGCAATCTTAACAAGAATGTCAAAATCATGTAACAAGAAAGTCTGTGTTTATTAGACATCTTAATATCAAGTCGTCTTGTGCTTTCAGAATCGACGAATCTGCTGAGGTCGTTCATGCACCTCTTTGGCAGAGGACCTGTAACCGGAGTTGGTCCACTGTATGGAGGACTAAACCTGCAAAAATTATAAATAAATAATGTATAAATAAATAAATATATAAACGAATAAATGTAATAATATGAAAATAAATAAAGGAATGAATGGTTTGATAAAACAAAATAATTCGTTTTAGCTATTATTGATCTTAGCTTTAACTTTTCTTTTCATTTTTTAAATTGATTTATTATTTTTTGTGTCCATTTTTAATTATTTTTAATTATTATTATTTTTATTTTTAGATTATTTTATTTATCATTTCCTTTTATTTTTACATTTATTTATTTATACGTTTATTTATTTTTATATTTATTTATTATCGCATGTATTTATTTCCACTTTTATTTATTTATTCTTGTATTTATTCTTACTTTTCTGTGTCTTGTATGATAATTAGATGGGTTGGTCTTGCCTACTATTGGTTCAGCGTAGATTGAAGCGTTTGATCGATTACTCTTGACTTGTTTTGGACTAACGTCACGTCACTCACTGATCGTTTGCTTCGTGTATAACGTTATTATGCGCGGCGCACAATTAGCTAGAGAGTTACAGCATTTAGCCAATGAAGTCGATAACCATGCATCAAATGACTTGTGTCATTCAGATTAGATGCATTTATTGAGGATTTATTACAGATTGACGGGAGATAAATGACAAAGTTCTTCAAAATCTGTGCGAGTCAGGGGGTGCTAAGGTGGTGACCAAGTTCCGGTTACAGGTCCTCTGCCAAAGAGGTGCATGAACGACCTCAGCAGATTCGTCGATTCTGAAAGCACAAGACGACTTGATATTAAGATGTCTAATAAACACAGACTTTCTTGTTACATGATTTTGACATTCTTGTTAAGATTGCAAATTATTGGTATGATCGCCCGTAACGGCTGAAGCGAGGTGAAAAAATAAATAAAGCGATTTGACACGGGATTCGTACCCATACAATAAAGCGAGGCAGCGTGTCACTACGGTAACAATCACACTAAGCTATTTCGCAATGCTAGCTGCTGCGGATCTTTGCAATAATATCAAGATGTCACACAACAATATGCAGCTGGATGAATCAAGGGAATATGCCCGTCTTAACTTGTGACCTCTGTGTTATTTATCTCTTATGGAATGTAGTTTACGAGTACCGTTTAGTAACCACGTCTTTTTAGAAGGAATGGTTTCCATTTGATGGCCCCTGTAGTGAAAGAACGATGCTCATTACTACCGTGTTAACTTGTGACTTAAGTTCACTATGTCTCAATTCATTTACATTATGTTACATCATGTTACATTAAATCTTTACGCTTTTTCTAACCGAAAGGCTGCTTATAACTATCACTTTGACAAAGCGTTAGCTTGCGACTTCGGTTTACAAGCTCATCTGTGTAGTTAAACCTTATTACATTTTGTGCTTTATGATTTTCACCAGTTGAACTGTAACCCACCACATAGCACCCTCTGACTCGCACAGACTTTGAATGTGCTGCAAAGAGGCTAACAACCGAGGGAGAACTTTGTCATTTATCTCGCCGTCAATCTGTAATAAATCATCAATAAAGCACTAATCTAATGACACAAGTCATTTGATGCATGGTTATCGACTTCATTGGCTAAATGCTGTAACTCTCTAGCTAATTGTGCGCCCGCCATAGTTACTTAACGTTATACACGAAGCAAACGATCAGTGAGTGACGTGACGTTAGTCCAAAACAAGTCAAGAGTAATCGATCAAACGCTTCAATCTACGCTGAACCAATAGTAGGCAAGACCAACCCATCTAATTATCATACAAGACACAGAAAAGTAAGAATAAATACAAGAATAAATAAATAAAAGTGGAAATAAATACATGCGATAATAAATAAATATAAAAATAAATAAACGTATAAATAAATAAATGTAAAAATAAAAGGAAATGATAAATAAAATAATCTAAAAATAAAAAATAATAATAATTAAAAATAATTAAAAATGGACACAAAAAATAATAAATCAATTTAAAAAATGAAAAGAAAAGTTAAAGCTAAGATCAATAATAGCTAAAACGAATTATTTTGTTTTATCAAACCATTCATTCCTGTATTTATTTTCATATTATTACATTTATTCGTTTATATATTTATTTATTTATACATTCATTTATTTATAATTTTTGCAGGTTTAGTCCTCCATAGGCGATACTGTAAAATATAGTATCGATCCGATACCAAGTAAATGCAGGGCCAGTATTGCCGATTTCGATACCGATACCAATACTTTTTACTTTTAAAAAGCATTCACTTGAACTTACATTTACTTTCCTGTAGATGAAATGTCATGATTTATCAGATGAATGCATCATTAATATGCTAAATCTGAATACATTTTCATGACCACTAAAATATTTTGTGATTTGTGCTCTTAATGTGCCTGTAGGCTAATTATCATGTAGATGTTAAAACACTGGACATCATTTAAACCAAATAAATCTATTTATTTAGTTATTTATTCCTGTAATCGAATTTGCAAACATGAACTTTGCACCAAATTATTACTGGAAAATAGTAACAATAACAGATTAACAGAACAGAAAAACGATATATAACAAAACAATGTCTCGTTATCCCAGTACTACTTCTCTAGCTTTAAAAAACCAAAGTGCACAAAATTATTACTCAAGAACAAAGATTTTAAAACTGCTTTTCCGTTTTTGTTCAGTGTTATGTTTAGACAAAATAATAGAACAAATTAACATGTTTCCCTTTCATTACACTTTTTTAAGTGAATTTATAAACAAACTGCACACTATTATTTAAGCACTTTATTTACTTTGTGTCTCAATTAACAATAAAGTACTTTCAATCTTTGGCTTTTTACCCCCAAAGGCCCACTGCCATACATCGCAGTTCGCCGTGTTTTTATTCACCGAGGTGATAAACTCCACACGATGCTCCTCTTCTTTTCGCCGGCTGCAGCTGCGTCTGCGCGCTTGGCGCTGCTGAGTCACGTGATAGCGGACTACAAAACACAGCAGGGCAGGAGGAGCAACGTTGCAAAACTAGGTATGGGAAATAGTTTTTCTTCATTATACAATTATTAGCTCATTAGTAAATAAATAAAATCAGTAGTTAAAACTAAAAACACATTAGTATCGATATTTTTATGTTAGGATCGATCCTTTTCGATACAACCTCAGTATCGAAAGTATGATACTTCAGGATCGATCCGCCCACCACTAGTAACCGGAACTTGGTCACCACCTTAGCACCCCTGACTCGCACAGATTTTGAAGAACTTGTCATTTATCTCGCCGTCAATCTGTAATAAATCATCAATAAACGCACCTAATCTAAATGACACACAGTCATTTGATGCATGGTTATCGACTTCATTGGCTAAATGCTGTAACTCTCTAGCTAATTGTGCGCCCGCCATAGTTACTTAACGTTATACACGAAGCAAACGATCAGTGAGTGACGTGACGTTAGTCCAAAACAAGTCAAGAGTAATCGATCAAACGCTTCAATCTACGCTGAACCAATAGTAGGCAAGACCAACCCATCTAATTATCATACAAGACACAGAAAAGTAAGAATAAATTCAAGAATAAATAAATAAAAGTGGAAATAAATACATGCGATAATAAATAAATATAAAAATAAATAAACGTATAAATAAATAAATGTAAAAATAAAAGGAAATGATAAATAAAATAATCTAAAAATAAATAAATAAAAATAATTAAAAATGGACACAAAAAATAATAAATCAATTTAAAAAATGAAAAGAAAAGTTAAAGCTAACATCAATAATAGCTAAAAACGAATTATTTTGTTTTATCAAACCATTCATTCCTTTATTTATTTTCATATTATTACATTTATTCGTTTATATATTTATTTATTTATTTATACATTTATTTATTTATACATTTATTTATTTATAATTTTTGCAGGTTTAGTCCTCCATACATGTAAGGTAACAAATACCTAACGTTTAAATTTCATTTGCTGCAGTTTTCGATCTATTTTGAAATTGTCACAGATTTGTTCTCCCAGGGCGTCACGAGACGCTGGATTCTCTCACGTGTTGTGTGTTGAGCTGTTAATGTAACTTAAGGTCATTTTAATTAAAAGTGCTGCCGAAAATGTCATGACATCTGGTCTAAAACAAGACTCGAAGCATTTACAGCAATCAGCGTTCTGTCATACACACTCACTGAGTTCTTAAGCCACCATTAAATGAGATCAATCTCATCTCATCTGAATAAATAAACCCTACAGCAAATCCAAACATGTTTAATGCAAATGTATTCTGTAGAGACCATTCTAAAAAAGTGGCGTCCTTTACATTTGTCAAGTAAAAGTACATTCAAGTAAATAAATATCAGTATTATTCATAGCATGGCTTTCTGCACACGTGCTACACTTATTTTTAATCTTATTTGACAAAAACAGTGTCACTTTTGTAGCGACTTATCTAAAATGTTCAATTGGCTCAGGTAATGTTTTGTGAATTTAAGGAACAGACCCCACAAATGTAAATGTTACCAGTCACTATACAAGGTTTTGAGTTGATATCTGATTTTTTTTACAGCGATATCACCATAGTAAATCTATACGTGACCCATTTAAATGCCATGATTTTTGTCCCGTGGATGCCAGGGACGGATTATGACTTCAAAGGGCCCCGGGGCCAGTTACCTCTCCCACAATTTTTCTGCTCTTTTCCTTAGCTGCGCATTCACAGTTATAGAAAGTGAAAGTTATGGTGATAATGAATATTAGTATAGTATAGTATAGTATAGGCTATGGGACCCTTATATTAAACATATAAACATTTGTTTTCATTGTTGTTGGGTTTTCTGTACCAAACTGGATGGCGCAACCTTGAAGACCAGGGCCCCCTCGGGCTCAGGGTAGTCAAGGGCCCCCTCGGGCTCAGGGTAGTCAAGGGCCCCCTCGGGCTCATGGTAGTCAAGGGCCCCCTCGGGCTCAGGGTAGTCAAGGGCCCCCTCGGGCTCATGGTAGTCAAGGGTCCCTGGGCACTGGCCCCATTGGCCCGGCCATTAATCCAAGAATGTTTTATTTGAAGTGTTTTGTAAATGTAAAATTTTAGGTATTTTAATATCCTCGTGTTTCAAACACACTACTGTACCAGTTTTTTATGATGACTTTGACACACGCTGATGTTTCTGAACGCTCGTGCTGTATGTGCCCTGCGGCCCTGTAGCCAGAAAGTGAGCAATTAATGTGTAACTCTGTTAAAACCGCTCATAAAGTTCACAAGAAGCTCTTAAAAGTTTCCCACCCACCGGTGAGCTATACAAACTCCTGTTAAGAAACAGACTTTACCTGACTAATCTTACCATCTTCAACCGGGCGACTGACACCTCACGAGGCGTGTCGACCCATCGCTGGTGTCACGGCAGCTTTCTGAAAATAAACAGTGAAGTTTAATAAGGTTACGTGAGGCTTTGTGGAGGTGTGTGCGCAGAAATGTCACACCTTTTGTCGAAACACGCTGCAGGACAAAAGCGATTCAGAGGCCGCTGGCACTTTCAAAAGCACTTTGAGACAACAATAGCACGAGTTTGAGTTTCAGCATTGTTGCTTTTGTTATAAAGAGCGCAAATTTGTCAAAGGTTTAGTCAAAATTATTACAACTTTTTATAAGTTAACGGATACCTTGTGCTTGAGAAAGAAAATCGTTTATTTTATGTGAACACACTAACTGTGTGAGAACAGTGTCACACACAGGTACAGACAGATTTCTACTGTACGTTCGGTGTGTTCAAACACGTTGTAGCTTCAGGGCAGGATGCTGAACAGCAATAAACAGTTAACAGTATTTATTCAAGAGCTGTTTGCACAGGTGAATTCCAAAACTAGCTTTGGTCTGACACACTTTATGAAGATGTAAATGTTGTACACCTGGAGCTAAAAGCAGGAAAACTTTTAATAAGTAAATATATCAAAAACATTGACTGACAGAATATTTACTTATTTAACATTTATTTGTAGCATAATGAAGTTCAGCAAAAATAAATGTGTCATTATTTACTCATCGCATGTTGCTCCAGACCGGTTTAGCTTTCTTTTGGCGTGCAAAGATGCATGTCTGTGCTGCTCTTATTTATATCATAAGAATAAGACAGAGTCACCACAGGTTAATATGCTGCCAAAATGCATTTCAAGTTATTGAAAGTCTTGTAAACCATACAATAGCTTTACTAAATGCTTAATTTAAGCGTTATGTCATTTGAAATCTATCTTGCACTTGTGCACATTCAAATATCAAAATGATCATTTATTTCCTCTCATGTTGTCAAACCGGAGTTTCTTTCTTCTTCAGAACGCAAAAGAAGATATTTTGAAGAATGTCGATAATCAACCAACATTGAACCCCATTGACTTCCATTATGAACACAAAAAACATTCTCAAAATATCTTCATTTGTATTCCACTGAAGACAGACTCACATACCGTATACATACAGGATGAATAAATGATGACACCGTTTTCTATTTTGGCAGCACTGTCCCTTTAAGAATATGCCGCGCGTGTCGTTGTTGTGTGTAATGTCAGATGGTCAGTGTGTTCTCAATCACAGAAAACATCTGTTAGTGTGGTTAAAAAGCGCTCAGATTAAGAGAAGTTGATTTGGTGAAGGTTATACTGATGGTTTAGCCGTCTCATTCCTCTCCAGCCTCCGGCTCTTTCGTCTTTAACACTGATATATTAAGCTTTGGGGAGTGCTGTGTAAATGGAGATTAAACTGTTCTTCCACCAAGAACTCATTGTGTTAATGCTATACTGATCTGCACATCAATATCTATCTGTCTAGAATTGTCTGTTCTACTTGTATTTGTGTAACCAACCAGCTAGATTGGTTCATCTTTATTAAATTGTATTTTGCAACCAGAACAAAAGCAGTTTCTTTATATTTACCACCTTAGCCATTTGTTTAAGCCACATTAGTTTATACAATTCTTAACCACAAAAAGAATCACATCCTCCCGAAACTCTTGCGACATGAAAACATTAGTTTACATGCAAATGAGTTGTTCGCGTCCGTCAGCGCGGATTGGCGGCGTCAGAGCGCGTCGTCACGCAGTGGGCGTGTCCGCCTCTGTCAGTCAGGAGAATGAGTGGAGCGCGTCAGTGGTGAGTGGAGCGGGGAAAGCGTGAGAGCTCAGCCGGCCAGAGGCGATCAGAATGTGGCCGCAACTCTAAACGCGCACCGCTCCCGTTCCCTGTGACGGCAACACTGAACGGGAAACATGAGGAACACCTGCCTGTACAGCAGAGGAGAGCTCTGGGTGAGATTTCTGCGTTTGTCTTCGTTGAGAAAGTTTCTTTGAAAGGATTAAATGTTACCAGTTCGTTTAAAATGCCCTTAAACTTGCAAACAGATGCATGTTGTCGTGTTTATTTCACATATTTCGGGTAGTATTTAATATTAAGTTATTTATTTAATTTATTTCTGTTCCTACTGATTTTTTATTATTAGGAGCCTTGATATGTGTTATTTGAGCCTTAATTATGGTTATTTTAGTGTGAACTAAGTAAATACTGTACATAAAAAACGATGAGCAGTCAACAAACATTTACCACAGTAACCACAGTTTTTGTCAATACAGTAAACCTGTGGTAATTTCGTTTTGACCACCAATAGCTTTAAAACAGATTTTGTAAGCTTTTTTAATGAGATTGATTGACTTTTTTTGAGTATATTTTTACTGTGCTAACAATAACCATACTATGTTAATATTCTGTCATATCAATCAGTGACAGCTGAATGGATGTGGATGTAGATTTTGTTTGTCTATACACCTGTCAACCTTTAATTCTGAAATGGAGGATTTTTGTTTTTTATACAGTATATATATATATATATTAGTTGTTTAAATAAGTATTGAGTCCATTTTTAGTTCACTTGTGGTTTAGTAGTTCTTATTAGTAATTTTTCTGTTTTCTATCCATTTCAGGCTTTGTGCATTCTCCTCCTTTACACCAGTCAACCTTCCTCCTCTTCAAATTTCAGTCATCTCATCTATAAGATTAAAGAAGGATTACCAAAAGGGATACTAATAGGAGCAATCGGTGACGAATTAAACTTGGATGTCTCCGTAGATCCCCCTCGTTCATTCAATCTGGAGCAAAAGACCAGCAGCCAGCAGTACGTGAATCTGAACAACACCACGGGTGAGCTGTACACATCTGCCGTGGAGATCGACAGAGAGTCTCTGTGTGCAGACTCCCACGACGGCCAGGGCTGCTCAATCTTTCTGGACGTGCTTATCCTCCCTCAGCAGTTCTTTCAGCTGGTTAAGATTCAGATCTTCATCGAGGATGTCAACGACAACCGGCCGCATTTCCCCGTCGATGAAATCCGGCTGTCTGTGCCAGAGAATACGCCGGTAAACGCCAGATTTGCGGTGGAGCAGTCCGCTGTGGATCCTGACATCGGGATTCACGGCGTTCAGACGTACTGGCTTGTTAATGACTATGGGGTTTTTACTTTAGACGTGGAGGAGAACGAAGGAGGCGAACTGACGCCCTTTCTTATCATTACTGAGGCTCTGGATAGGGAGAGGCAAGCTGAGTATGTGACGGATATCATAGCTGAGGACGGCGGCTCTCCCCCACTTCTAGGCACTGCCACTTTGAGGATTATTATCACAGATGTCAATGACAACTGCCCTAAGTTCACCGAGTCACAATTGAACATTACTCTTTATGGGAACGCCACTAAAGGCATGCAGCTGGCACGTCTCCAAGCCTATGACCCTGATGAGGGGGCCAATGCTCAAATCACATATTCTTTCAGTGAACGGGTTACACTAGAAAGCAGAAACTTGTTTCATTTGGACAAAAATACAGGGGTGCTCAAACTAGCAGGTAAAATAGACAACAACAGCGGAAAGCTTTTCAAGCTGATAGTACTGGCCAACGGCCCGACGTGCATTCCAGAAGTGGCAACAGTTACGGTTCATGTCGTCAAGGAGCCCTCGGGCCCACCGGCTGTTATGCCGCGGTACATCGCCTCAGAGAAGGACGGTATCGTCAGTCTGAGTGAATCTGAGCCACCCTTTTCCCCAATTGCGTTCTTCACCATCAAAAACACAGACCCACGGCAGACTCTGGAGTGTTTTTTGGAGAGCACCGGTCCGTTTAGACTTGTACCTTATCAGCGTTTCAAAAACGAGTACCTGCTTGAGACCACTGAACCGCTGGATTATGAGCAGCAACAGGATTATGAAATGACCGTCGTGGTCCGTAGCGCTCACGGATTAACAGTTAGGACCGCCGTGAAAATTCACGTGTTGGATGTTAATGACAACGCTCCGGTTTTCAAGCAGTCGCTCATTGAGATCACAGTGGAGGAGAACAACCCTCCAAATACGTTCCTCGCCCAATTTCAAGCCACTGATGCAGACAGCGGCATCAGGGGCGAGGTGTACTTCGTACTCGGTGTGGACGCCCCCACCATTTTCCACCTGGACAAGTTGACGGGGGTTTTAACCGTGTCCACCTCTCTCGACCGGGAGGAAAAGGAAATGTACAGATTCATGGTGAGAGCGGTCGACCAGGGAATGCCAAGAAAGGAGTCGATCGCCACCGTTATAATCACCGTTCAGGATCGTAATGACAACAGCCCTCGTTTCATCAACAAGGATTTCACCTTCTTTGTGCCAGAGAACTTTCCAGGCTTCGGGGAAATCGGGGTGCTCACCGTTACGGACGCAGATGCAGGGGAGAACGGTTGGGTGGCGTTGTCCATCCTGAACGGCAGTAACATCTTTGTGATTGACACGGGTCGAGGAGCGTTACGGGCCAAAACCCCTCTTGACAGGGAGCAGCAGGGAACATACTACATCTGGATTGAAGCCGTTGACGGAGGTGAGCCCGCCCTCTCTTGTGTCACTTTGGTGACCGTTCTTCTCCTGGACGTCAACGACAACCCTCCAACTGTTCTGTTCCCCCAGTCCAACCAGTCCTACATGCTGGTGCTTCCCAGCACGCAACCAGGAACGTCTATAACCGAAGTCTACGCTGTGGATCGGGACACAGGAATGAACGCTGTGATTGCTTACAGTATCATCAGGAGGACGGACGGAGAGCCGGGGTCATTTGACATCGACCCGTACACTGGAAACATCACCCTGAGGAAAACCCTGAGCAATCGAGGTCTCTACAGTTTGTGGGTCAAGGTCAGGGACCACGGTCAGCCCGAGCTGTACTCTACAGTCCTGGTCAACCTCTTTGTGAATGAGACGGTGAGCAACGAGACCCTCATTCAGAGCCTGTTGCCCAGGGGAACTGATGTTGACACCAAGGAGATCCCTCCGGTCAAAGAAGGGCGGGAGGGTGAACGAGTGCCAATCCCATGCAGCGAGTACCAGGTGCTACTGCTCGCCTTGACGGCTACTTGCCTGGGACTCTTTCTGACCGTTGTGTCGCTGGTTACGTACATTTGCTGTAAGAAGGTCAGAAAACCAAAAAAGAAACGGTTGGACGTTGAGATTCCTTTGAAACTGAACCATGAGATGGTGGATAAGAACCCCATGGAGATTTCCAACATATGATGCTGGCCTGCTGAGACTTCAAAACTGCCCAAAATCATCTGTTTACAGCGTGTCTCCAGTCTAAAGTTATTTGAAATTGTAAATATTGTGCATATGGTATGTTTTATAACTACACATGTATATGTATATATGACACGATCCGACTTTTGAATTTGCTTCCCAACAAGCTTTTTGTGTATTTATATTACAAGTGTAAATGGTGCCCTCAGCAGTGTGTTTGTGTCAAAGTGTCTATTGTCCCTGAAGCCCAACACTGGAATGACATTCTCAGGCTATGTCCACACTAATGCATTCGTTTCTGCTTTTGGCCTTCTGTCCAAACTGAGACGGCGTTTTTGTCAAGGAAAATTGAGCTTTTTAAAAACGCTCTCCATAGTGGATACTTTTAAAAACGCCATTTTCGTGTTGTAGTGTGGATGAGGAAAATGGAGACGTTCGAAGACGATGATGCATTTTTTGTCATGCGAGGTAGTCATGTGACTTCATGTGACCGAAGCTTCTTACGTTTCACGCATGCGCTATACAGTGACGTCAGCGTTTTCAGACGTTTCAGTGTGGCCAGTGTTTGGCAAACGCTTGACAACGCTAGTGTGGCCGAAGAGCGTTTTGAAAACAAAAACGCATTAGTGTGGACGTAGCCTCAGGTCATTCCCATCAAAAATAACACTCCTCTCCATGTGTAGAACTGAGCTTTCTCAAATGAAAAAATCCATGTCACGCTGATTTGTTTCATTTCGTGTTTTGTGTAGGATACAGTGTTCGTATCTTTTGATACTAGGCAACGAGTCTTTTAGGCCCCAGATGTCTTGGTTTGTGACGACGTTTGTTTGTGAGCTCAGCACGTTTCTTTCCTTCAAAGATGCACCGTTACACCTCCCCGATTTCAGTTGTCTGACGTGTAAGGAACTCATGAACATTAAAGTGCTTTATTTTCTTATTAATGGCTTGGATGTGAAATTCTGTCTTGGATTAGAAACTAAACAGGTATTAGCTGCTGACTCGACTCTGCGGCAGTCATTACTCACAGAGCTAATCTACCCGAATGTTCTCATATATAAGCATGAGGGTTTGATATCTCTTGGCTGAAGTTTCAAAGAGAATCCGAATCACTTCGATCTTGATTTTGACTTCGTGTGCATGTTTGTGTTCTGATGGGATCAGGATTTTTTAGAAGAGATGAAATCATTATCATGCTATGATAACCGTAAGAGGTCTTGTTTGCTTTAGATGGTATCTTCTTAAGAATCCTCAGGGATACATGGAATCACGTTGGGTAAGTGCAAAACATGCGCTTTGAGGTTGAAAAGGTTTGTGACTTTCAATTTAGCTTGTAATTGCTTGTTTTCATCGAGCATCTAGCGTTGCGTTAACTGCGTTCTTTGTGTGCATTCCTTCTGTTCGTTCTAATCTGCCTTTTTTGTATTCAGCCAATAGGACGTGTTCTCCAGTGTCCCAGCCCATCAGAGGTCAGAGCGGGAGTGTGCGTTTAACATGTCATCTCTCACGAAACGCCATTCAACAGACAAGCACGGCATGTCCACTCGCCACTTCTATTATGTCAAAAACCGGTTTGGTTTCATTTTTCCCTTTCTCTCTTTTGAACACACAGAAGCACTCTTTCACTCGCAATGGAAAGCAGTCATTTAAAACCGCAGGAAGGCAGTAGGGAGATGAAGTATCGAGGCTCGGCACTGCGCGGGTTGCGAGCTGCCGGCGTTAGGTTCGCGGGTTAAGCTGCTTACCTCGCCAGCAACATGTGTTCACCCTTCAGAGCAGACATTTGTGTTCCTGTAGCTTCAAGGGATAGTTCATCCAAAAATAAAAAATCTGTCATCGTTTGTTCACCCTCATGTGGTTGTGAATCTGTATGTGAGACTTTCTTCAGTGGATCACAAAGAAGATATTTTGAGAAATGTCTCAATGGATTTGTGTTCATACAATGGAAGTCAATGGAGTTCAATGTAGTTTGATTATCAACATTCTTTCAAATATTTTCAGCAGAAGAAAGAAAGTCGTACACGTTTGATGTGACATGAGGGTGAATAAATGATGAAAGAATCATTTTTGGGTAAACTATCCCTGTCATTGATGGAGTTTGGTGTTAGCCATGCTAACGTCACGGGTTTGATTCCAGGGAAATGAGCATGCAATGATATAAAATATACCCTAATCTAAACCAGTTTGGACAGAAGTCAATGCCAAACATGTTTTACTGAACATAGGAAGTCAAGTAAATCCAAAAAATCAACTTGAGTTGACATGAGTGACCAACACATCTCAATGCTCTTCATGACTATTTCACATTTTACTCAGTCGATAAAGCGAACTGCTAATGACAACACCAATTCAACTCATCTTTGTATAATCTGCTTTCACTCCAGTGATGGTTAGGTTTTTCTAACAATTATATGTTTTTATAAAATTTGCAATGTATATAGATGGTTTCAGTGGCAACAACATAAACAAATGTTACTGTACACTGTAAATAAGCCAAGTTGGAATTACTTAATTTTTTGTAAAGATATTTCACAGTTTTTTTTTTCAAGTACAATTTACTTTAAAAAACTGTGCAAAACTTGCAGAAATAACACCAAAAATTAAGTAAATCCTACTATTCAATTCAATTCAATTTTATTTATATAGTGCTTTTCACAATGTGCATTGTTCCAAAGCAGCTTTACAGGAGCAAATAAGAAAAACACAGAAAGGTAAAACACAGCACAGTGCATGGTGTTTATAGACCAAGCAAGATCATTATAATAAATAATATCTAATAAATAAATGAATAAATAAATAAATAAATGCAGTCTCCCGGTGAGCAAGCCAACACTGCACTGCTCTGCTGTGGCGAGGAACCCAAACTCCAATGCTGAATAATGGAGAAAAAAAAACCTCGGGAGAAACCAGGCTCAGCCGGGAGGGCCAGATCTCCTCTGACGTGTCATGGCTGCACTCAGTGACCCCGACCAAAGCCACCGAGCTACGTCCACGAAGAACAGGGAGAGCCCACGAGCCGCGACCCAGGAAGCCCCACCCGCCGAAACCGTGCAGGTCCAACCCGGTCTCATTCCGCGATCAACAACAGACAACAGAGGAACAACCAGGGAAAAGTAGTAATGGCATACTAGTCTAACTGGCCCGAACTTCTGGTAGACCTCTGCAAAGAATCAATAACCGTTGAGTAGTTTTAAATTAATTTAATACAATCAAATATGAATATAAATTAATATTCATATAAATATAATATAAAATGAATTGTTATATCACAGACTTATAACCAAACAGACCGAAGTTAACTTCGGGTCAGGCGCGTGTGTAAAATGATACCTTATAAAACAGTTCTGTTTTCCCGTGAGATCAGATTGACTGCAACTTTTAATGTAGAAAGTTATTCACAGTTTAAATGCATGCAAATGAGCCATGTTACTTTATATCAACCAGATATCTCATTCATCTCTGTGATTTAACTCATAACAAACTAAATGACATTCCTGCTAGAGCAGATGGATTAAAATAGTCCGACTATATTTATCAGAAACACACCGTGTGCTCAAAAAACAAAGTCTTTTAAACATTATGAACAAGAGAAAGAATTCAACACGCAGTTTTCTTCTCTGTTCTTTATTTAAATGCCATTTAATACATCCAGTCCTGCAGTAAAGTTGGATCAGGTCATTTTTTTTCTCTGAAGTGTTGGTTATTCATGTCACTCTATAAGTATGTGTGTTATCGGCCTGCGGCGTACACTCGGCTTTCCTCTCCATTCTCACACCTGGCCGGATGATGTCGTGCCTCTCGCGGCCTCAGACGGCGTTCTGGATCAGCTCAACAGCGACCAACACAAACAGAGACATTAGCCTGCAGACGTGCGGCGTGATTACAGTCGGTACAGTGATGGAGAACCTGTGAGAGACGCGTCTGATGAATAAAATAAGACCTTTACTCCCTCCTGTACTCACTCTTATAGCTGCTCAGTGTAACGCAGACACATTACGATACTGTTCACATTTCATTTAAGTGGGTTTTTGTCTACTAAGCCTGAAGGTTGTGAATTAGAAGTGCTTGTTGAAGTTAAAGCTCTTGCTGCAGGAAAAACCAGGGAGGGTTGTGACCCTTTCTGCTTCTATTTTAACCATTGGTATCATTTTTCCATGTGTATGCAACAAACGCTACATTCTTACGAATACACTTCAGATTCATTTCAATAAGTGTACTTAAGCAAAGTTGTAAATATGTTTTATGTAATAAGTAGCTCTACTGGAAAGACTCGGGAGGCAAGACGACATTGCAATGATATTTATTGAACAACTGATCATCTAATGGAAGCAAAAGATTAAATGATAAAGTTCTACTCCGTCCGTAGCTCAATTCCGGAGGGTCGTAGATTCTTAGATTGAAAGTACGTATGATTTTTAGTTTAAAAGAAGTATACACGTATCACACTTGAATAGATGTCTTTTTTGTAAGGGCACTCTTGAAAATAAAGTTTCTAAGGTTTAGTGTTGGGCTGCATGGCTCCAGAAAGAAGAACCAAAAAGTTTCTTTGTAGTCAAAAATGGTTCTTTAGACTATAAAAAGAAAGAAATGCTCCTTTGCCTTTGACCCATAATGGCTATTTTGTGGAAATGCTGTGAATGAATGTATGATCTGTAGAACGTTTGTGCAACAGAAAGATTATGTGAATGTTAAAGTGACAGTTCACCCAAAATAGACACTTCTGTCTTGAATTATTCATTCTCTAGTTGTTCTAAGTCTACAAATTTCTTTGTTTGGTTAAACCCAGAGAAAGATATTTTGAAGAATGCTTATAACCAAACAGTTCTTGGACTCCATTGACTACCCTAATGACAACAGAAGTCAAAAGTGCCCCAGAACAACAGTTCACAACAGAACTGACAAGCTGTCCTACATTCTTCAAAATATCTTCTTTTATGTTCAACAAAAAAATGTGAAGCAATTTTTCTTACTATGGTAGTGAACGGGTTCCAAGAAGTGTTTGGTTACAAGCATTCGTCCAAATTTCTTTCTCTGTGTTCATCAGAACAAAGATATTTATACAGAGACAACTTGAGGGTGAATAAATGACGACAGCATTCTTTTTGGGGGGGGGTTAACTGTCCTTTTAAACGTTATGGAACCATCAATTATTTTAAAGAGTGAAAAAGAATGTATCTTTTAAGAATCTTTGATTGAAGGTTCTTCGGAGAAACAACTAGTAGGATTTAATACATTTTTGTGTTATTTGTGCACGTTTTTTCACAGTTTTTTAATGTAAAATTTACTTTTAAAAAATGTGTGAAAAAATAAGTAGAACTTACTTAAAAAACTGTTTGCAAAACTTGTGCAAATAAACACAAAAAACTAGTTAATCTTCTAGTTGTTTTTTACAGTAAACTATCAATGTGACGCACAATCTTGAGCAAGTCTATAATCATCTGGACAAACACTGACAAGCGCTGGACAAGCACGACGTTTCACACTGTTTATCGTTCCAGAAACATTGATAACCATCTGTTCTACGGATGAAAGGAGATTCAAATGAAGTGGTTCTGCTGTATCGTGCACATGGCCACAGATTTCCCTGTCAGATAGAAAACATTCATGTTTCTGCCACATCAAACCCCAGTCAAATGATTGTGCAAAGCAACGCATCATACTGTAGGGTCCGGGGGTGACATTGTTACTTAACACATTTGCATTTAAAATCTGTTACACTGACACTCATTTTAAAGAAAAGCTTTTATCTTCGAATTAAAATAAATTGTGTAATTACTACGGTGGTACTGTAATATTTTAAAAGCATGCGGTGACACCATTGTGATTTTAAAAGCTTTTAGGACAAAACACCGGGTAAATAGACTTAAATTTGATCAAACTCCAAATCAATTTAGATGTCGTGTTGACTTTAAGACATTCAAGCATCTCTCTTTTACGTCAATATTTCTACACCTTCCTTAAACCTGCTTGACCTCCAGCATCAGAACAGTTACAGAAAATCTTGTTCTTGGAGTTTCCTCAATCTTCTGTGGCTTTAAAAACATCATCCGTCATAAGTGTTTCTACACCCCGGTTGTTGGAGCGTTGTGTTGGAGATGCAACAGGTTGCGGGTTTGATTTCAGGGAATGCATGTAGTGATGAAACTGTGTCTTGAATGCACTTTTGCATCTGCCAAATGCGTAAATGTGTAGTTTTCCCTCTTGGGTCAGAAAGTGTTTGTATAGATTCAGAGGTGCATGAATGCAGGATGCTGTGTTATGAAAAGCACAGTACTGTATATATTTTCCTTTGGAAAGTGTGGGATCTGAAATTACGTTGAATTATTAAGCGTGTAGACAGCAAGTAATTACTATCAGTCATGCTCCGATCCCGTTTCCAGATTGCCTTTATACATCCTCCTATGCTTTGAATCCAAACAAACGCGGCCACACAATGGAACCCGGGTTTGGGTTTCACACGCCGCCGTCCCCCGCCACGCCGCTGTGACATCAGATCCTCCTTCATCTTCTCGCTCCTGTCCCTGCTCTTCAATAATGCATTCAGACATTATTCTGCTCCTGAAAATCTCGGCCTTTGATCGAATGGCTCTTTCAGGTTTCTGATGCAATAGAAAATAATCCAATACAAACCTTTTGATCCATGGCGGGATTATGTTGCCTATTTCTCTGCCCATCCCATCTCACTCAATATATCGGCCTTTCTGTAAGCGTATGTGGAAATCTGGGGCTAATTCAGTCGCCCAGGGTCTGTGAAAGACGTTTGGGTTTTGCTTTAGCACAATAACTGTCAAATGAAGAACCGGCCTGAAGACTCACGCCGTAGATTGATCTGGCCAGTTTCATTCAAATATCTAAAAATGTGTACGAATAGAGCTCTATATAATAAATGAGTTTTTTAAATGAACGATTGGACAGTGAAGGAAAGTGGCTTACGAACAGTCACTCTCACAACAAACAAGTTTATTCAAGTTTGCAATTAGAAACATCTTTTTAACTTCAAAAATGAGAACGTATAAATTCAGTCTGCTTTCTTCTTCTTCTTCTCAGAAATGACATTTACATTACATATACTGACAGAAAAGTCCATTTGTCCTGTACTTAACTCATCATCTTTTAATAATTCATCATACTTTAAAGTATACTTGTAGTTTTGTTTACTTGTAATGCAAGTCAAAACATTCTAGTTGTGTACTCAAAAGTCTACTTTATTTTTAGTCATTGCATAATCCCCATTTTTCCAGTTGTTCTGAATTGCAAAAATAGTAAGAATAAAGAGTAGGTGTCTCCAAGCGTTTACAGTATCTTCTGTGTTTCCCATCATCCTCTCTGTTTTTCTCACGTTGGCTGCAGTTTTTCAGTATGTCAGTCGAGTCTTATTTAGATGCTAATGATGTTGTGTGGATTATTCACTAATGCTTTGTTTCTCTCTGAAGCTCTCTGAAGCGATGCATTAATTCATACCGGGGAGAAATTGCCCACAATTGACTCCCATACACAACACAAACGCCACAATCTTTCTCTAGACATCATCATGTACAAATCTCTTTTCTTATTTAATGCACACGGTCACAGTATCCCCATCAGCTCATATCATCCACTGTCAGACCATTCTCACACATACTACATACCCCCTGTATATAACACATCTTACAGTAGCAAATCTCGACTAACAGTCCCATCACTTAAAGAGAATTTAACATTTCAAACCACACACATTTTTGTACAGAAGAATGTAAAGACAAGCTACACATTTCACTTTTTAAACCCTTGGTAATGAAAGAACACACAGCATTTTTATCACCACAATTCTATGTATGTGATTCATCTTCTATCTTAACACACTGGGATGTTTTAAAAATGAATTCCTACTTGAAATACATTGCAGTCATTACTGAACACATAACTGTACATGCAAACATGTTTATTTCTGCACAAAGGCAATATTCAGAAATAAGCACTGTATCTTTAGTTCTCCTTTGAATTTACGTCTCTCATCATTTACAACGTTTCTGCTGCAAAGACAGAATACAATTATAATGTGTAGATTTGATTCTCGACAGTTCATTTTCTTGATGGATGGCGTCCTCATGTTTTAATACTGGAAGGTGTTTCAGACTTACAGCAGTGAAAGCAGACGTTTTCCTGCCAAACACTGATCGTGACACGCATGTCAAAGTCACACAGAAACTTCTGACACGCATCACTCATGTGACAAGATGTGAGAAAACTGTGTTCAGAATAAACAACAACACAGAGATGAATGCACATCTTTCTAGCAACTAAGAGTAAAGATCCTTTTACAATCGTGTCTTTATGAAAAACCTTCAAGTGTACTTCAAGTTAATTTTATTATGTAGACTCAAAGTGCATTTCATTTTTAAGTTTACATTATGTAGAACTGGTAAAGGTGAACTTTTAAGAATAATTAAAGTGTAACCGTAGTAAAATTTCAGTACACAACTACTTAACTGTATTACGAGAAGTACATAAAAGTATGCTTTCTTTTAGTTTAAAGTTATGCTAATATCAGACTTAATAAATTGTTTTTTTTATGGAAACCTATTTATTATATTGTTTATTGAACCCATTTTTACATTACAGTAAGTATGCATTAAATTAGTTTTTAAAATAAACATTGTAGTAAAATATTAGTCATGAACTTTTATATACAGCCTCATTGATCTGAATAATTTCTCACACAATATCACAATATTTAAGCGTTTATGGTTATATTTCAGTCCAATGGTGACCCAATATCAAGAAAAATAAGCTATTCGTCTGTGTGGGTTTGTGGCAAGAACAACAACAAAAAAACAGGAGCAGACGTCCAGATAATTTCACTTGCGATAACCTTAGTGCCCACAAACATCCAGAAAGTCCCTGTCATCATATTGTCTTATTGGGTCACTGAGCCGTTAATATTTTGACTGTTAGTGTAAAACAACAGTATGATTCATTGGATGTGTGTTATGTGATTTTTCTTCATTATATGATCATGTTTCAAGCTGTTTCATAACATCTCACAGTGTGTGTTGATGCGGGAGAGAGGAAGTTCACATCAGGCTAAACTAGATTCCCATAAACGTCTCGTCTCTGGTTTTAATGAAATAAATCTCCTCACATCTACTGGAAACCCTCTCCTAACATCTCACTGTTTACTCTATTAGTGTTCCCAATGAAAGTTTGATGCACTGCAGAGGCACAAATCCTCCTTCTGGCAAACTCATTTCATAATCTCTCCCTCCCTCCCTCCCTCCCTCCCTCTCTCTCTCTCTCGCTCTCTCTGTCTCTCTCGCTCGCTCTCTCTCTCTGTCTCTCTCTCTCCCTCCCTCTCTCTCTCTCTCTCTCTCTCTCTCTCTCTCTCTCTCTGTCTCTCTCTCTCTCTCTCTCTCTCTCTCTCTCTCTCTCTCTCTCTCTCTCTCTCTCTCCCTCTCTCTCTCTCTCTCTCTCTCTCCTCTCTCTCGCTCTCTCTCTCTCGTCTCTCTCTCCTCGTCTCTCTCTCTCTCTCTCTCTCTCTCTCTCTCTCTCTCTCTCCTCTCTCTCTCTCTCTCTCTCTCTCTCTCTCTCTCTCTCTCTCTCTCTCTCTCTCTCTCTCTCTCTCTCTCTCTCTCTCTCTCTCTCTCTCTCTCTCTCTCTCTCTCTCTCTCTCTCTCTCTCTCTCTGTCTCTCTCTCTCTCTCGTCTCTCTCTCTCTCTCTCTCTCTCTCTCTCTCTCTCTCTCTCTCTCTCTCTCTCTCTCTCTCTCTCTCTCTCTCTCTCTCTCTCTCTCTCTCTCTCTCTCTCTCTCTCTCTCTCTCTCTCTCTCTCTCTCTCTCTCTCTCTCTCTCTCTCTCTCTCTCTCTCTCTCTCTCTCTCTGTCTCTCTCTCTCTCTCTCTCTCTCTCTCTCTCTCTCTCTCTCTCTCTCTCTCTCTCTCCTCTCTCTCTCTCTCTCTCTCTCTCTCTCTCTCTCTCTCTCTCTCTCTCTCTCTCTCTCTCTCTCTCTCTCTCTCTCTCTCTCTCTCTCTCTCTCTCTCTCTCTCTCTCTCTCTCTCTCTCTCTCTCTCTCTGTCTCTCTCTCTCTCTCTCTCTCTCTCTCTCTCTCTCTCTCTCTCTCTCTCTCTCTCTCTCTCTCTGTCTCTTCTCTCTCTCTCTCTCTCTCTCTCTCTCCTCTCTCTCTCTCTCTCTGTCTCTCTCTCTCTCTCTCTCTCTCTCTCTCTCTCTCTCTCTCTCTCTCTCTCTCTCTCTCTCTCTCTCTCTCTCTCTCTCTCTCTCTCTCTCTCTCTCTCTCTCTCTGTCTCTCTCTCTCTCTCTGTCTCTCTCTCTCTCTCTCTCTCTCTCTCTCTCTCTCTCTGTCTCTCTCTTCTCTCTCTCTCTCTCTCTCTCTGTCTCTCTCTCTCTCTCTCTCTCTCTGTCTCTCTCTCTCTCTCTCTCTCTCTCTCTCTCTCTCTCTCTCTCTCTCTCTCTCTCTCTCTCTCTCTCTCTCTCTCTCTCTCTCTCTCTCTCTCTCTCTCTCTCTCTCTCTCTCTCTCTCTCTCTCTCTCTCTCTCTCTCTCTCTCTCTCTCTCTCTCTCTCTCTCTCTCTCTCTCTCTCTCTCTCTCTCTCTCTCTCTCGCTCTCTCTCTCTCTCGCTCTCTCTCTCTCTCGCTCTCGCTCTCGCTCTCTCTCTCTCTCTCTCTCCCTCCCTCCCAAGGCAAATTTACAAGATCAAAATAGTTGTGTTGAGATGACAACACATGAGAATTCGTACTTGCCCATGTATTCCTCTTTGATGTGTAGAATATCAAACAGCTTTATCTCACAACTAAAACCTTTTGCAAGCAAAACTTTGTAAACATCAAACTTGGATGTGAGTAACGGAGCCATTCAGAAAGTAATTGTTCCTCTGCCCCGGGGACGGAGAGAAGATTACATCCTCTACAGAACTGAACTGACCTCATGAGTTTTTCACATCTACAACTAATAGCCCGTTATGGGTGTGTGCGGTTCTCCCTTCAGACTTCTAGAGCATCTGATATGAGAACTGATTAAAATACATACGCTATAAGACGTATGAAAAAAAATTAAAAAATCCTGTTAATTTACATGGAAATTTAACAGCAAAATGCTGTTGTCGTTTAATAGCAGTATGTTACTGTTTTATACAGTGCATTGTGGGAAGACTTGTTCACTTCAGGTGTCAGTTCACACAGTATGTCACTGTTATTTAACAGCATTCTACCATATTTTCCTATCTGCACCTTTTTGGATTATCAGCATGAGGTACGAGAGCACCTTTATCTATGGTTGTAATATCTTTAAATTAAATGTTAGATCTTAAATATCCAGTGAAGGTTTTATTATTTAATAACATTTCCTGTTTTAATCAGGCAAAGTATTTCTGAAAACAACGCTAAGATATGCTGAAACAGTGACTGGGTAGCATTAGCTAACAGGAGATTGAAATGCTCGTGACTAAAAGGTAAGAATTACCCTAAATTTAATCCAACTTGTACGTTTTACTAATACCTGTGTAAAAGATGAATCAGGAACGATCTAAATCAATTATTGTTTTTGTGTAGTTACACTTTTAATGTGCGCTTTATGTCCATGTAAGTGAGAAATATTCGCCTGATTTTTCGTGTTATCTTAAAATCCATTTAATATAGTATGTTACCCACTGATTTGTTATAGATCAGTGATGCTATCAAGTATGTCTAAAAATACCGCAAAGTTATAAAGATTCGGTCAAGCTGTTGTAATACATGCTGGTAAGCTTTCCGTGTGCATGCATTGATGGTAAGATACATTAAACAGTTAGTTTATTAAATATTTATGTTTTGGTAACTGGGAAGGCCTATATAAGTAAAATCCCTAATTATTGTCTGATTACTGTGCATGTGTCAATTTTAAAACCACTGCTGGCTTGATTGCTATGTGACCAAAATATATATTTCTTTCCAAGGAGGAAGTCTAATGGCTCACTTTGCAGAGAAGCAAGAAAAAATTATTCTTCAAAAAAATGTAAGTTTTTCTTTAAATTAATTGTGGTTGTTAGTTCTTATATGAACAAATGTGTAGGAATGCTTCAATCAAATATGACATATTTATTACTCATATGATTCGTATGACCATAGTTCTAATTCTATTTTTATTTGAATGGAGAAATGATGTCTGTTTGTTTCGTCAACACAAGCAGGGTACCTTAAACCTCTAAAAAGGACACAAGGGCAACCATTAGCTTAAGACTTTGGTGATTTTTTTTCTGGTGATTTTTTTGTGGTCCAAAAGCAGTCTGATTCCATTTACAGAGGTGGCCAAAATTATAAGAACACTAGTTTTTTTTACCAGCTAAAAAATGGTTTTAAGTCAGTTATTTCTATCTTTCGCTGTAGTCTGTCAGTAGGAAATATCAGTTTACTAAAAGTATTCATTTTGCCATTAATTGTAATAATCCAGTGAGATTTTTGTTTGCACAAGGAGTCTGACAACAGCCAGTGCTCCACATAGAGATCTGATCTCATCATCATCATCATCCAGTCTGTCTGAAATGACATGAAGAACCAGAACAAACTGAGACAAAGTAAATCCAGAAGACCTGTGGCAAAGTCTCCAAGATGCTTCAAGAAACCTACCTTTTAACTGTTGTTGAATCGGCTTGTATGTTGTAAACCATGTTTTCATTTGTTTGTTAAAGTGAGAGTTCACCCAAAAATGAAAATTCTGTCATCATTTACTCACCCTCTTGTCATTGTAAAGCTGTATAACTTTCTTTTTTTCTGAAGAACACACTGGAAGACATTTTGAATAATGTTGGTAACCGGCCCCCATTCACTTGCATTGGTGTTTTGTCCATGATGTGATTGTGTGTCGGCGCTGTTCGGTTACCAACTTTCTTCAAAATATCTTCTTTTGTATTCTACAGAAGAAAGAAAGTCATAAACGTTTGAAATAACCAGAGGGTGAGCTAATGATGACAGAATATTTTTTTTTTTGGCGAACTATCACTTTAAACCTTTTTGTTTTTTAATTGAATGATTTTTGTATGAACTTTTTTCGCTTTAGGTTAGTGACATTGATTTGAAGCTACATTTGTATTTTATGTTAAGGCATTTATAATGCCTTATTGTGTCTTATTTGTTTTTGTTTACTTGCTTTACGAAAGCCATTTTTGTATTTTTATACGTTATGGGTGCTTTTTGTTGCACCATAGTTTGTGCATTAAATATTATAATGATGGCTTGCATTTTTGCCCATTTTATGGCGTAACAAAGAAAGCATATAAAATCTGATGTTGAATAGGAATAAAGAAAAGATGAAAAAAGAACAAGTTGGCTTCATTTGTTTTTTTATCTACAAATATAATATGCAGGGTATAATTGCATTACAATTAAAATAAGTTGACTAGTATGTGAATTAACAGCTGGATGCTGCTAAGTTAGTATGCTGTTCTTAAAACAGTATCAGGCTGCTAAATAACAGTTGTATGCTGTAGCTAATAAAACAGTATTATGCTGTTAATTCAAATAACAGTAACCCGCTGTTATTTAACAGTATAAAGCTGGCAACCACAGCTGCCAGTAGATTACCGGTTTTTTACAGGATAATTTTTACAGTGTAGAAACACCACAGCAATTTCACACAAAAATGATTGAAAACACCACATTTCACACCAGCTCCTGTTTTTGCACGTGTGAAATTCATGTGGCTTTTCTGTTGGGGTGAACACTTTATAAAGCCCAGTTTCAAGGTTTTGCTTGTTTGATGACACAGTCGGTGGTCTATTCACTGGCTCTGAATAAAGGCCTGTTAAATGCACCTCTGCTGTCAGCATTTATGTTTGAATTGTTTGGAAATTGGCAGGTGTGGTTTTCAAGTGTCCGGTCACCCTGGCGACGGGTCGGTTTGTGGGCCGAGATGAAAGGTCTTTTATCAGAAACGACTGAGTGTAAGAACCATTAGATCCAACAGAGAGAAGATTGAGAGGGCTTGTAGGCATCAGGTCGACAGCTGGCTTTCTGCTCTCTTAAAACAGAGCGTGATGCGAGTGGTGACAGTCTGTCAACGTCAAGAGCTCCAGACAGGCAAATCACGCTTAGGTACTCGAGTCCAACCACAGAAAACAGCAGAAATTACGCTGAATGAGTCGCTGAACTCACTGTCCACATCATGCTTTTCTACATGCAAACTACAGCACCAGGGCTAAAGGGGTTAAAAGGCTTTTGTGTAAGTGTCTGTTTTTCTCTGCTTCTCATTAGAACAAGTCAAAGAGTCTGATAATGTTTATGTCATGTCACAGTTAATTGTCCATAACAAAAGTCCATAATATTGATTTAAACTTATAGTTTAACATGTTACAGTAACATTTTAAGATAAAATAAAGTAGTAGTAGTAGTAGTTTTATTTTATTTAACTTGTTTTAAATGAATAAAGTTTAACAAAACTTTTCAATGAAATTGTGATGACTTTAACCGAAGTGTTTAACTTTAAATTCGATTTTGAGACTTTCGTCTGGATTTCAAAGAGGTGTCAAGCATCTAAGTTTGATTTCAAGCATTATTTTACTATCATCTTAATATCTTACTCGGTCAATATTAAAGATATCAATTATCGATTATATTTTCACAGAATGTTCTTTACATTATGAAGAATGATTCTACGCAGAAAATCACAAAAACACTAGCTGGGTTTTCACAGACGGGGTCACAATAAACGTACAGTATAAAGCATTTCACATGAGCATGATCATTTCATACTATGTTGTTTGTTCACATACGGAAATCGCTCAGTTTTCGCTGTTCACATTCAGGACTCACACTCGCACAGTCTGCGTATATACTGTACCTCACATAAAAGTACATAAACGTCATGCACACTTTCCACTGTTTACAACGAGCATCTGAACTTTTAAGACACGCATACCACACCTGCTAATATTTGTATAGCTTCCTTGTCTTTCCCAATTCGCATACTAACAGTCCTAAATAGTTTTCGAAAATATAATTAGTACATCCCAAAACAAAGTACGCTGAAATGAGTATTCTCAAAGTACCCGGATGGTCTACTGTTTCTGGTGAAGGTTGGAAGTGCGAATGCATGGACACGTAACGGCTGATGTTACCCACAACTCACGGCGAGAGGGCGGAGTTTAGTGACGCTACACTGCATTAATAACATGAAATAAAAGACGCTTCGCTAAATGAATAAATTTAAGTGTATAGTAAACATTACATACAAAATAATAAATGATTAAATACTTACAGTAAATGCAAAGAAGAGCTGTATTTTGATGTTCGTGACAGTTAAGGATCACAGTGTCGTCTAGGCGTTTCTCCGTTTCTCATTAGTATGTCCCAGTATGTGCATACGCACTAAAATATATATACTTTTCCATAACAAAAACAATATCAGCCGTCAAGTGTCCATGGATTCACACTTCCAATTTTCACAGGAAACATCCGGGTACTTTAAGAACACTAATTTCAGCATACTATGATTTGGGAGATACTAATTGTTTTTCGAATACTATTTAGGACTGTTAGTATGCGAATTGGGACGCAGGATAAATATCCACACGCTAAAAACAGCATAGCAACAGCCAAACACACACACAGTAATGCTCGTTAAAGCACTCAGCACTCCATAGCAACAACTCGCATTACGGCAGGAAATTCTGCACAAGCAAACATCACTCATGTTGACTTTACAAGATGCAGAGCTTCAGTTTTTTAAAGCAAACCCCCCCCCGTTCATCCAGGAGATCTAATCTGGCCTGACAAAGAGTTCTGAACACTGATATCAAAGTTTCTTTCTTCTCTTTACGCACACACACAGGTTTAAATGAGTCGGGCCCGTATGCGGTCACGATGAGAGCCGTGACTTCAGATCGCATTAGTGACCCGCGCTGTGACTGGACTCCTTGTTAATTCCGACCACTGATGCATTTCGGCCAGCTGTCACGATGGGAACGTGTGTCGTGATCCTCGCTCTCTCAGGGAAGCATCCCACTGGCTGGAGATCAACGGCCTAAACGCTCCATCACCTTTCTTATGGGATTCGGAGCGGCCACATCACACAGAAGTGAGATAAAGTGGGAAAGCCTTAAAAGGAGACTAACACACAGTTAAAAAATCATTTCGCTGCTGTCCAGCGTTTATCAGTGTGATATATCACCGTCACGCTGACCACTGACCAAAACATCCAACATCACTACAACTGAACTCTTATCACATGCAAGAATGAGCTCAGATGGGTTTTAGAAGCAAACTAAAGTGCTTGCACAACAAAAATAAATATTCAATACTAGTTTGTCTTGGCTTATTATTTCTTGGAATGGGGGTATTTTTTTATAGCCAATACACTTTAAAGTCATTTTAAACTTTTGAAAAGCCTTTGATGGTTAGAATTCATAACAATAAATATAATTGAAGACCATTAAAAATTGTGTTTAAAGCCAACGTACATGACCTTTCAGAGCCTTATCCCTGCAAACAAAAAGATGCTCTAATGTTTTGCTAACATTATTTCTTTTATTATTATTTCTAAATGTTTTACCAGTCCACATAGAAAAATGCTGTTTTTGTTCATACATTTTGATCATGTTTTTAGATTTTTTTGGCAACTGTAAATCCCCAATAACTCAGATCAATCTAAACTCCATGAGTGAAGTCTTGGAAATGGAAAAACAAATGCTTAAATAGATTATATTAAATAAACTAGATATGTCAGAAATAGTTATACCATATTAGAATGTATAGTGTAAAAACTGCATATTGGTCAAATGGTTAAATAAAAAGATCAAGTTACATTACAAGTTAAAGTTGATTTAAACGTGTTCTTGAAACCAAGAATTATTTTAGTTCACTAAAATTAAAAGTTTGAAAACGTTACTGTTCATTGAAATCAAATAAAATATTGACTTAAATATTATTGGAAAAAACTTAAAAGGATAAATTGAAATGTTGCCTCGAAAATAAAATGAAATAAGTTTAAAGCACTAACATTATAATAATAAACAAAAAGTAAAGTAAAACAAAAATTTATTAATCTTATATAGCAACATAAAATATAAATCAATTAATTATGAATGACAAAAACATATACCAAAATTGCTCAAACTTCATCTAAAATTAACAAAAAATCTAAAAATAAAAGCTAATTTAAAATATTAATAAATCTAAATCAAACTAAAATCAAAACTAAATCACAACTTCAAGAAAATACGGTTAAGTCTCTTTACACAGACAAAATAAAAAAGAGAATACAGATTTATTGTGTTAAAATATCAAGTAGGAAGAACAAGAGGAGGAATGTTTGAGATTGTGGTTGATTGAGTCTTGGTGACTTGTCAAATTCATTAAAACTGACAGACAGATTCAACATCTTAACTAGAGGTCTTGATCTCTGCATGGTTTATTATGCCAAAAGAAAAACTTCAGACGTGTCGATTAAGGATCTCACCAGATCATCAGAAAATGAGAAACCTTATTGTTTTAGACAGCACCCGATGTTATCAAAGGTTTCTGTTGTGTTAGTTTTCATTTCCCACATTGACTCACAGCCAACAGTCCGGCCGGTTCAGCAACATGTTTAACACTTTGACTTTCATTTACAACATATGATCATAAGTGCAGTTCATACTGACTGATATACAGTATTATCCTGTATATGAATCTGCTTATGATAAATGATATCCACCTTTACAGCACTGGACATATACTGTAAATGTCTTTAAGACTGTACTGTAACTCTCTGAAGTCCCATTTGAGTTCAGTCAGTCACCATAAAAAAATCTGTTTCATACACTTGGTTAGTTCACACAAAAGTCTCTTAAATATCTTAAGTGTTTCTTCCAAACAGCAATGAGATTAAAGGAGGAGGAGAATGTACTGTAGATGTTTACCAAAGTCTTTGGTTATCAGATGTTTCTCTGGAGAAAAGTCAGTCCTCCCGCATGTGATTCCTCAGTATGATAGTGTACTGTGGAGAAACATCATCTACAACTTCTAAAAGGGTTCTTCAAAGCAATGTCACTGAATAGACATTTTTTCACCAAAGAAGCATTTGGTCAATGGTTCCTGGAAGAACCATTTCTTTCTTTTAACAGTCTGTAGACCCTTCTATCTATACAAAGAACATTTGTGAATTAGATAGTAGCGGATATTAAAGTGATAGTTCACCCAAAAGTGAAAAGTCTGTCATCATTTACTCATTTTAAACCTGTGTTGACTTTCTCCTGCACAACACAAAAGAAGATATTTTGAAAAATGTTGTTAACTTGCATTGGTTTTGTGTCCATACAATAGAAGTGAATGGGGTCCAGTGCTGTTCGGTTACCAACTTTCTTCAAAATATCTTCTTTTGTGTTCTGCAGAAGAAAAAAAGTCTTTTTTTGAAACGACAAGAGGGTGAGTAAATGATTTTCATTTTTGGGTGAGCTATCACTTTAAAGGTTTTCCGTGGAAACACACAGCCCAATGAACCCTTAAAGTCTCAGTGAAATAAAAGATTACAATGCCTTTTTTCCCATGAAATATTGAAAATAGTTTATCACTGTGGGTCATTCTCTTTTTAAATAATTTAAATAATTATGATTAATTCTCATAATCTTCAGTTAAAATCTGAAAATGCGCTTCTGTCCTGTCGTGACTATCCATCTTAAATGACGCATGTTAGACGGCTTGGGCGGAGCATCCGTTAACTCCTCCCCTTCAACTGTCAGTCTGAGCCAGAGAAAGAGAGAGTTGCGTCAACTCCGTTGATTCCAATGGAACAGTTTTTTCACAGCAATGGCGGTTCACGGAGGCTCTCAATAATTCCCCAAAGTTACAAGTAACGGATGAAGCTGCAGCTAAACAGGGGTGTGTTTCCCAAAAGCAGCGTTAGCCAACTATGGTCGCAAGTTCCGTCGTTCCAGCATAGTTCAACGATTTACGTGTTTCCCAAAACTATCGTTCCAACGATCAATCGCAAACAGCATTACAAAGTTGCGTTGTTGGAACTACAGGTCTAGAGCTGTGTTTAGAAGCATAGTTCCTTTTTATTATGACATGTAGACTTACATGCATCATGCCTTTGAGCTAACTAAGCAAGCAACATGCAGTGCATTCTATATCCATCATTCAAAATACACACAAATTTAATTTGACATCTTTTAGTTTGTTAAGAAAATACAAGCGCTGTTTTTTTTAAAGTGCGCATGCGTGTGAACGTACCTGCACTAGGACCCTGGGGAATCCCTGGGAGGAGTGACGTAGGAGGAAACTTATGAATTATTGAAATATCGTGAAATAAAACAACAGATAACAAAAATAGGATAACCAAAGTCGCCTTTAAATGCAATATACTGTATGTTATTTAGAGCAAGAATTTGACATGAATGCGAACTGAACGTATTTATTAGTAGACGTCATTACTCCACCACCTGTATGGCGTCATCAACTAGATTGCTGAACCAACTTGGTTCAAACAATTGATCTCCGACAGAGTTACTACGGTTTCGAGAAACAGTCGTAACTACATCGTTAATTTCCCCAATGATCCATCGTACTATGGTGGTCAACCAGCGAGTTATGTCGTTGTTCGGGAAACGCATCCCAGACCGATTGTGACAAACTTTGAACCCATTTAAAGACGTATGTCATTTAATGAATAAAAAAAATGAAAGAATTAAAGCATTTAAAGAGAAAACAGATCTTCCTGGAACTCTCTATCCATGAATCACGTGAAACGCGAAAATTTCTAATTTGCAATCGCAGAGAAATACGAAAGCCACGCCCACTATTTTTCTCATTCGAAAATCCGTTTCACTAATGCGTCAAAATACGGAAATAAAAACGATCGCAACCTTACAGTACACGGAGACTTTAAGGTATCTTTATTTTTAAACCAGTTCCTTTACAGAATATGAATACAGAAGAAGATGCAAAAGATCAAAACAACAGATTTGTAACAAACACTCAACGTAACAAATGAAATACTACGATATACTCATGAGCACTCGAAATCAGTGCACTTCAGACTTTAATGCTCACATCATCATCATCATCTTCCGCACATCAACACTCAACTTATTGGACTGTTAACTACATTAAAGACGGTCATTAAATCAGACATAATTCTGTTTTCCATGTGATCATATTTACTCTCTCTGACACCTTACAAATCAAACACACGACGACAGTGTTTGTACAGCGGCTGGATTTACAGCTCCAGCACATGAAAGTGTGTTCATAAAGCCAAATATTCTGGTTCTAAAATCTGATTGGATGAAATCATGTTTGTTAGAAAACTGCCAGAACGTGCACACCAAGTCAACATATCTCTAATGGCTATGGTTGGAATGTAATACTAGTGTGCATTGTACAGTATGTGTCAGTATAAACACTGTGAACATGTATTACTATACTGAGATCACTTTGAGTGCTCACCAAACTTGATAAATAAACTTGAAACATACTTCGTTTTTATTAGTATAGCTAAGCAAATTCAAGTGCATTTTAAAGCATACTTGATGTATTGCTAGCATATACTTGATGCATGTACTAGTTTATTGAAGTGTACCACTTAAATACTAAACTGGGACTAAACTGGCACACTTTTAGTTTATAAAAGTGAACTTTTAAGTTAACTTGAAGTTTAACAGTGGTTTGTTTTACAACTACAGTATTAAAACTGAGTTTTTCTAAGAAGTATGAAAACATGAATTGCTTTGGAGGCAGAGATGGTTAGGGATGGGGTGTCAATCATTTGTTTTCTATCACACAATCTCATACAACAATCACATTGCTTGTGCATGATCAAAGCATTTTCATGCTATATCATCCTAACCATTCTCGGTGTGGCACCAAATCAGTATGCTGTTATTTTTCCACGGAACACAAGCATGTTAACAAGATTCTTAGATGGACGTGAGACATGCATCTACACGCTTAACATATGCACGATGAGTCAAACATCTTTCCAATATTACATTCTGACAGCTTCACACCACACTTTTGTTAGGCTTTGACATTTCTCATCTAACATGCTTACAGGTAACTTTGCTTCGAATCTGCAATTAAAATGCAAATTTCAAGCCGGGAGATAAGAAATGACAGGCTAAATGCGTTCGGATAGCCATGTCATTCTTAATACTTTCCCCGTGTTCACGGCGGTGGACAATTCATTCAGACGATCGTGTTTTGCGGCCGATCGATGCCCGGAGACGGTCGAGCATCTGCTGGGAAATGTCCTCAATGCACTGAAGCGTCAGTCATCTTTAAAGCCCAAAACAATACTAACTCGTGGGCTTCGGCAGAATGATTTTTACAGAGCCGTAAAGCACCGGACTCATCTGAATTCTTTCCGAGTTCCACGTGCTGTTTAAGATTCATTATGCGTGAAGATGATAAATTACAGGCCTTGGACTGAATCAGACGCTGTAGAGCCGCTAATCACCTTTGTTTGAAAAGGAAATCACGCCGCCAAATGAACCCGTGTGTTTATATTCATAATATGCCCAGTCGTGGCGTTCACCTTGCAATAGAGGCAGAAATAAAATACTGTTCAAACAACGTGAACGTTTCATTAGACCAGACCTGAATCATAAATAAAAGGCAGAAAGTAAGTTGTAGGTCGACGGCGTTTCGTTTATTTTATACTTCGAGCAACGTGTCGTTTGTTTTCAAGGCCTGATAGACGTTCAGAAAACAGTCGATCAGATGACAAACTACAGATCTGGAGCAAACCTTACGGAGATGGCTTGATGTTTGCAGACATTATAAGAAAACTGTGGAACACAGACACTCACAGAAACAGCTTCCCTCAAGGAAATCTCACAGGGGACTCGACATCAAGGAGTCATCGAGTCTCACGCTAGTGTTGATACAATCAGACTTCACATCCAAACCAACACTCAACTTTTATCATTCAGAGAAACAAGAAAGAAAACTGAAAACTCAATCAAAAAGAGAAACATCTTTAGCAATAAAGACTTCCTGTTGGTGGTTCCATAAAAACCTTCCACATCCACAGACATTTTTTCATATAGTGGGAAAAATGTCTTTCAAACTACAACAAAATAAAGATATTCTAAGAACCCAAAACTTTGTTTAAAATGTTCTGTGGGGAAGCAAAAAAGGTTCCGTGTCATCGCTGTGAAGAACCCTTCCCTCTTAAAAGTAAAGATGCTTAAAAGGTTGTTCACAGCGATGCCAAAGAAGAAGCATTTTTGGTCCCACGAAGAACCACTCAGTCAGAGAATCATCTCTTTCTTACCTTTTCAAGAACCTTTTTTCGCCACAAAGAACCTTTTGTGAAACAGTAAGGTTCTTCGGATGATAAAGGTTCTTTATGGAACCATTTCGACAAAAAAGGTCCTTCAAAGAACCTTTTGAAGCACCTTTATTTTGTAGTGTTTTTAGCATTTTTAAGAGTGCAAAGACAACCTCACTAGTGTTAGAAAGCAGACTTCACTAGTTAGTGTTCGTGGTGTGTATAAATCAGCCGCACTATGAGCAGTACTGATCAGAGTTTTTTAAGCGTATTTCATTGGATTTCATGCTTTAACACAGCAGTCACTTCTTCATACCGATCATTCTCTAGCGGAACGACTCGTGTCTTTTATGGAAACAGACTAAAAAGAGAGCAAATTTACTCCCAAGAAGCATTGAAACAGACATTGATACTAGTACATGTACCACATAAAGTACTGTTAAAAATATACTTAACCTTTACGTTGTTGCTCCGTTTATAACCTCAAACAGTTTATTTACACTTCACAGTCTGGAAAACTGTTCTTTTGTCCTTCATCTCTAACTGACCCTGAAACAATCTCAACGCTCATTTATCTCCACACAGAAACAATTCACAGAGTTTTTCAACACTAACCTCCAGCCATGGACGAGGTCATGTACATGAAATAGATTTTAATGGATAATTCATAAGTTCAGTTTCAACACACCTCAACTCAACATCAGTTCAAAACCTCATCAGTCTCTGTGGATCCATGAACAAAACTAGCGTTTCTCCACAAACCAACCCGTGTTAGCTGAGAGAAAAGCACCAAATACAGAACATGAGGATCAAGTTGACTTTAAAAGGCAAAGTCTGTGGAGAACAACACTCCATCACAACCTTCAGTCTCTAGCAACACATTAAAGTCTAGCTATAAAACACCCAGACATACAGCCAAGACCCTTTCACAACTTCTGCAAGAACATAAACCATCAGAGTGTCAAACAACTTTTTTTCTCCAAATGTCACCGTTAGAGGCTAGGAAATCTAAAATAACACCACATTAATAGCAATAATATTGCATGAGCAAAAAAACACGTTTAAAAATGCTGGGATGTTTCAACTCACGGTTGGGTCAAATATGGGCAAACCCAACCAACCTAGAAAATGTTGATATTTGACACAACCATGGGTTGAAAAAGAACCCAGCAAAGACAAGCACCAAACACATGATCAATAAGTGTGTGTGTAGACTTATCAGAATGTTTGTATTCTTTGATTATTTCACAGAACAAATGTCATGAAATGTACAGTTTCTGTGTTTAGAAAATGCCTTGATACAGTTTGTTGATTGAACGTGTCACCAACCTTACAAACTAAAACAGTCGTTTTTCAGTCAGGAGTTAACAGATGCTCTGCCCAAGCCATCTAACATGCGTCATATAAGATGGATAGTCATTACAGGACCGAAGTGCATTTTCAGATTTTAACTGAAGATTATTAGGGCACACACATTTTAAAAAGAGAATGACCAACATTGATCAACGATTTACAATAAACGCTGCAATATTTCATGAAAAAATAGGCATTGTCATTTTTTATTTCATTGGGACTTTAAATGACTGAATTACTCATTCTACATAATATTAGATTAGATTCAACTTTATTGTCATTGCACATGTACAAGTACAAGTACAAGGCAACGAAATGTGACCTCTGCATTTAACCCATCCAGATTCACAGCAAGTGGTGACCACACGTACCCCCGGAGCAGTGGGCAGCTATCACTGCAGCGCCCGGGGAGCAAGTAGGGGTCAGGTGCCTTGCTCAAGGGCTCCTCAGTCGTTACCCGCCGGCCCTGAGGATCCAACCGGCAACCTTCTGGTCACGAGTCCCACTCTCTAACCATTAGGCCACGACTGCCCCCTTAAAAATAAAAATGCTTAGAATGTTTTTGGCAGCAATGCCATCAATGAATCATTTTTAAAAACCTTTCAGTCAAAGATAAAAAGACATTTAGATGCTCTGGTTGCTATGACACTGAATATCAGCCAAAATTGTAATGTTATTATAGTCTCATTTCATAGATAGTTTAAATCAACATATATGAATATTGTGGTAGTCCAGGGATATCAACGGATACTTACCTGGATGCTCAGATGATGTAGACAGACAGACATCCGGCGGTACAAGAAGCGCTGATTGGTGGGTGCTGCATTTGTCCCGCCCCTCCTGCACTGTGATTGGACCACTGCACAGAAAGTGACATTGATGAGAGCGGAGTTTTACCCAGTTCAACATTTGTCACTTTTCTGCAACCCCCCCCCAAAAAGACACACCCAATGCTCAGCATAATTATTTACCAAGTAAATAAATAAAATAAAGATATTTATCAACAATTTTTTTGCTGATTTTTTAAAAGATTTTTTTCCCATTTCAGTACCATTGTATAAATACATCTCAGGGAAAATGTGTTTGTCTACTAAGAAAATTATGTTCCAGTGCAAAAACGTTTTGATTGTTGCATAAACAAGTAGTATTTTCAAGGTTAAACTGATGTTTATTTTGGTTCACTCAGAATAACTCATTTGTATTGAAATGCTAATTTCCAAATAAATGTCAGTGCATTAGAGTCGCTACGTTAAATGCATTGTACACACCGAAATGAAGCACTAACTTATTAGCACTTTCTTTTGCAGAAGAAACAGTGCAGCGCCACAATAGATGCGTGAGGGTCGCCGTGGGTGGCCACCTGTTTAAAATGAATTAGGAAATCGATACGTCACTTGGATCGTCCCCTCCTCCGTCCTCATCTATAGAGCTCCACTCAACTGCATGAGACACTTTTACCTCTCCACTAAACTCTCCCACCCGTCCGTCTCATAAACTAAACCTCAGACTAACAAATCTATTGTGTCTGACCGAACTGGCTGCTATCCCACAATGCTCCTCTGTTCAGCGGCCGTTCACATAACGAGCCGAGAGAGAGAGAGAGAGAGAGAGAGAGAGAGAGAGAGAGGGAGAGAGTGAGAGAGAGAGAGAGAGAGAGAGAGAGAGAGAGAGAGAGAGAGAGAGAGAGAGAGAGAGAGAGAGAGAGAGAGAGAGAGAGAGAGAGAGAGAGAGAGAGAGAGAGAGAGAGAGAGAGAGAGAGAGAGAGAGAGAGAGAGAGAGAGAGAGAGAGAGAGAGAGAGAGAGAGAGAGAGAGAGAGAGAGAGAGAGAGAGAGAGAGAGAGAGAGAGAGAGAGAGAGAGAGAGAGAGAGAGAGAGAGAGAGAGAGAGAGAGAGAGAGAGAGAGAGAGAGAGAGAGAGAGAGAGAGAGAGAGAGAGAGAGAGAGAGAGAGACGAGAGAGAGAGAGAGAGAGAGAGAGAGAGAGAGAGAGAGAGAGAGAGAGAGAGAGAGAGAGAGAGAGAGAGAGAGAGAGAGAGAGAGAGAGAGAGAGAGAGAGAGAGAGAGAGAGAGAGAGAGAGAGAGAGAGAGAGAGAGAGAGAGAGAGAGAGAGAGAGAGAGAGAGAGAGAGAGAGAGAGGAGAGAGAGAGAGAGAGAGAGAGAGAGAGAGAGAGAGAGAGAGAGAGAGAGAGAGAGAGAGAGAGAGAGAGAGAGAGAGAGAGAGAGAGAGAGAGAGAGAGAGAGAGAGAGAGAGAGAGAGAGAGAGAGAGAGAGAGAGAGAGAGAGAGAGAGAGCAGAGAGAGAGAGAGAGAGAGAGAGAGAGAGAGAGAGAGAGAGAGAGAGAGAGAGAGAGAGAGAGAGAGAGAGAGAGAGAGAGAGAGAGAGAGAGAGAGAGAGAGAGAGAGAGAGAGAGAGAGAGAGAGAGAGAGAAGAGAGAGAGGAGAGAGAGAGAGAGAGAGAGAGAGAGAGAGAGAGAGAGAGAGAGAGAGAGAGAGAGAGAGAGAGAGAGAGAGAGAGAGAGAGAGAGGAGAGAGAGAGAGAGAGAGAGAGAGAGAGAGAGAGAGAGAGAGAGAGAGAGAGAGAGAGAGAGAGAGAGAGAGAGAGAGAAGAGAGAGAGAGAGAGAGAGAGAGAGAGAGAGAGAGAGAGAGAGAGAGAGAGAGAGAGAGAGAGAGAGAGAGAGAGAGAGAGAGAGAGAGAGAGAGAGAGAGAGAGAGAGAGAGAGAGAGAGAGAGAGAGAGAGAGAGAGGAGAGAGAGAGAGAGAGAGAGAGAGAGAGAGAGAGAGAGAGAGAGAGAGAGAGAGAGAGAGAGAGAGAGAGAGAGAGAGAGAGAGAGAGAGAGAGAGAGAGAGAGAGAGAGAGAGAGAGAGAGAGAGAGAGAGAGAGAGAGAGAGAGAGAGAGAGAGAGAGAGAGAGAGAGAGAGAGAGAGAGAGAGAGAGAGAGAGAGAGAGAGAGAGAGAGAGAGAGAGAGAGAGAGAGAGAGAGAGAGAGAGAGAGAGACGAAAGAGAGAGAGAGAGAGAGAGAGAGAGAGAGAGAGAGAGAGAGAGAGAGAGAGAGAGAGAGAGAGAGAGAGAGAGAGAGAGAGAGAGAGAGAGAGAGAGAGAGAGAGAGAGAGAGAGAGAGAGAGAGAGAGAGAGAGAGAGAGAGAGAGAGAGAGAGAGAGAGAGAGAGAGAGAGAGAGAGAGAGAGAGAGAGAAGGAGAGAGAGAGAGAGAGAGAGAGAGAGAGAGAGAGAGAGAGAGAGAGAGAGAGAGAGAGAGAGAGAGAGAGAGAGAGAGAGAGAGAGAGAGAGAGAGAGAGAGAGAGAGAGAGAGAGAGAGAGAGAGAGAGAGAGAGAGAGAGAGAGAGAGAGAGAGAGAGAGAGAGAGAGAGAGAGAGAGAGAGAGAGAGCAGAGAGAGAGAGAGAGAGAGAGAGAGAGAGAGAGAGAGAGAGAGAGAGAGAGAGAGAGAGAGAGAGAGAGAGAGAGAGAGAGAGAGAGAGAGAGAGAGAGAGAGAGAGAGAGAGAGAGAGAGAGAGAGAGGGAGAGAGAGAGAGAAGGAAGAGCAGAGCAGAGGAAAGTCCCCAGAGACAAACACAACACTGCTCAGAGATTTCTCTTTCACAGCTCATGAGATTTAATGAGAGTCATTGTGTGACTTTAAAATATGACATTTGTCTGTTTCTCCTAGAAATGAAAATAAACTAATTTCATTTATTTCATTAAAAGTACAGATGTGTGAAATGAACGTGGATAGAAAATCTCTCTAACTCACTCTGCAGACAAGAAGAAATCATTCTGTTTCATCTAAACGAAGAGATATTACTGAGATCTCAATTATGATTTCATTTCTGTCGGTGCACAAAGAGTAAGAACAACAGGCGATGGAGAGAGAATCAGTGCTGAGTGAGTTTGGAGAAACTACGTTATTTTCAGGTCACACAGGATAAAATGGACCCCTGAGACTCTCCATATTATTTTCACACGCAGGAAAGGGGTTAAATCATTCAATGCAAAGTACATCTCATTATCAGCTGTGTACAAATGATAACTCTGAAAATAAAGCGGCGTGAAGAAATGACACGTCAAGACCTCAGGCTCTGTTCTGCATATATTCTGCTTATCATGTATAATACAACAGTATGTAAAACAGTACGCAGTATGACAAACATTTCACATAACAGTATGCTACATTGTCATCACGTGATCTCATAGCAATATCTCACACCTTTCATCATGTTGCGTTTGGATTTTTGCTTTATAATGTTCAAATGAGTACTTATATAAATAAAAAGACTTGTGGTTCGTTTATCACGATTGAAATGCAAGCTCATTTTGAATGCATTGCATTGTGGGATACAGTTTTCACACTGCACATTTTGGCAGGAGTTGCAGGTCATCCGTGTAAGCCGCAGCACTCAACACAGAATTTTCATGTCACCAAAATACAAATGTAAGACCAACAGTGTGGCACTGCGTCATTCTGAACAAACCCCTGATTTGTGTCCGATCCACACGTGTGAAACACATCCTGAACACAACACACGTGTGGATGTGAAAGTCATATTACAATTGTTTCCTTATATCATTCCTTATATTTCATATTTCAATCAATCATTCCTTATATTTCATATTTCAATCAATCATTCCTTATATTTCTTACTCAAGACACACTTTGGTTAGCTAAGCTAAAACCTCGACATTCTCAAGTAAACCAAATTTGACAAAAAAAAGTTACGTAATACACGTTTACAAAATTGCTTGTCTATGCAAAACAATGTCAAAAGTAAAAAAGCGAAAGGTCCGTTAAAGGGATAGTTCACCCAAAAATTAAATTCGGTCATCATTTATTCTCCCTCGTGTCTTTTAAAGGTGTAGTCTTTCTTCAGTGGAACGCAAAAGAAGATATTTTGAGAAATGTCTCAGTGGTTTTGTGTTCATACGATGAAAGTCGATGGAGTTCAGTGTTGTTTGGTTATCGACGTTCTTCAAAATATCTTCTTTTGTGTTCTTCAGAAGAAAGAAACTTATACAGGTTTGACATGACACGAGGATGAATACAGTAAATGATGAAAAATCTTCTTTTGGGTGATGTGTCCCTTTAAATATAAAGAGAAATCCAAAGACTCTTGAGAAGCAGTTAAAGTGTGACTGCTGGTGTCGTGACTTCATTGTAATCTCATTAACAAACTGATGTTTCATGCATTTAAGAGAAGCAGGACTGAAAATAACTCTCAACTAGTCGCACTTAAACAGTGTTGGGTTAAAGGAACACTGCGCATGACAGTTCATCCGGTGCGTGCACATGATAAAAACACCTCTTTCTCTACACCGCTTTAAGTGATCCTAGTTCAGCGACGTTTATCCCGAGGATTTGTGTCGCTGGATTGTGTATTACGCTCACAGTTTAATATCTGCAAAGCTCAGTGTCTTATAATACCAGCCCAGATGAAACACTTCATATTTAAAGTGTAAAAAGAAATCAAGAAAAATAAATATTTCGGCAACTAACACAGATACAAATGTGACATTTATCTGACACCCGTCCATTTTACACAAATTTGAAGTGCATGAATCGTTTTTAAGAAACATAACACACATAGTTTTGGTGCTCAATTCCTATTTAGACTTAGTTTGTTCCACTGTGAAAACTTGGCATTTCTCAGTGTGGATGTGAGCCGTGGCGATACAATCAAACCTCACATCAGGTTTCAATGTACACAAGTTTTTGAGTTAGGTGGATGTTTCACTCTCAAGAAGCCTTGTTTTTCCTTTCTGTGTCGGCCCATTCTCCACATGAAAAAATACTGTATTTATTTACTATAGTAAAATGTAGTATATTAAAGTACTACATTTGAATGTATACTATAGTGTTCTGTACGATTAACTGTAGTTAATTAATAGACTATAGTAAATACGGTAGTATACTGTAATATTAACTATGGTAAGGTTTAAAACACTAGGAATGAAAAAAAATCTTTTTTAATAAATACTAAGTATACGACAGTAATTTTCATAGATATTTTCTCCTTCGAAACTTATTTAAAACGTTAATTTGTTTAAAATTACGATGTCAACGAGTGTTTTTGGTGTGAAATTTCTCTATTCCAACTTTTTATTCAGTTTTCAAGCTGCCAAACAACACAAGAGGGTTCGATAGAATTCCCAAGGTCAGACTTTCAGCCTACAGACTGAAAAAGATTCTTGGCCGGGTAACCTTCCTCCGTGTCGTAACTCTGCGGACAAGGCTTCGCACATGTCAATTTATATTAGTGTGATATTGAAATGAGGACATTTATTAACATCTGATCACCTGTTCAATGGGACTACTGGTATACGGATGTTTCATGAAGCACGTGAAAGCTGTCGTAACCAAGATGAATTCTGCGCTCAAAACTTCACGTTTCAAAGTTTATTTGATAAAAGAGGTCCTCACATTGTCCCAACGCTTGTAATGTAATTTGTCTCGACTAATCAGTAAAAGAATGAAAGTACAAGCGCTCTGTCAGACTGAGACTCCTCCAGATGGACTCCATATCACACGCTATGAATTATTTATATATGCAAATCAAGAACTTCAACATGCACACACACATGAACTCTCCCCCAACAACACACCCCTTCTGTTTTCCTGTTCATTTACAACTCATTTTTTCACTAATGTCGTCAACAGTTCATGTTTTGACTGCTGCGAAGTCGTCGGCGTGGACGGGAATGTTGGTCATAATGTCTTTTGTAAAGTGACAAATGATATCAGCCCACCACAAGATCTCGGTTTCAGGCGGACGCGATCATCTTCCTCTGTGTGTGTTCGCTTCACCGACCGCAACAAATGATCCTGGAGTGAGGACACGCAGAAGTCTGATGCTGCTGATAAAAGACACACACATCTGACTTCACAAATCAATCTGATCAACTTCAGACCACACAAGCGCGGAGTGTTTGGGTTCACGATAAAAACCAAGTACTTTCAACAGATGGCAGACACACAGAGAACATGTAAACCTGACTAAACATTAACCGCTCAGCGTCTGAACGTGGGACTTCATGTTTGAGTTTCCCATGTGTAAAACGTAGAATAGTTACACGTGAGAATGTCAACTTTCAGATGTTTAAATACTTCCGTCTTTCTCTGTGCGAGTAAACTTAGTTTAACTTAACACCGAGTTGACATAATTCACATGAAGTCACGGTTTCAAAGCATCGCTCTGTTTGTTTGATCTATTTAACATGCAAATGTCTGCCTCAACCAATTGAGCGGGTTTGGGTGGAACTATTTGTTTGCTGAACCAATGCAAGACGAGGCGATGCGGTTGAGAAGCCGACACAATCTCATGGCAATGTTTTCCTTTTTAAACCGAAGCTAATTCGTACATTTTATATCATCTGCTTTCTCCATATTTTTGTTCAAATGACTTACATACTGCACATAGAAATTCAGCCACATCGTAAAATGGTTGGGAATTGCACAGAGAAACACGTTTGGTCGCTATTTGAACAAATCTGTGATTTCAGAGGCGCAGGAATGAAACGCTGCGATCGAACACAAATGACACATTGCAGTTTGAAGAAAAGAACGTAGCGCTTTAATAATTCATATCAAGTTCTTTACAAATGTTCACTGTGTACAGCAGTCATTCGCATTAACACAAGCCCTTACACTTCTGAGATATGATCTTTCATCTCTTCATACAGAGATCAGATTATCATACTTAGAATTGAAAAACGTCGTCAGCTTCCAGTAAACCTGCCAAAAATATTAAACAAGGCATGAAATCATCACATTATCACGTGACGATCTCAAACATCGCATCATTTCGCCCGCGTTACTGTGAACAAACAAACAAGAATTTGCATAAAGAACATAAACCTTCTGTTCATCAACCGTTAAGATTTACTGAGGCTGAATTGTGTTTGTGAATTGTTTTATGATCAAATTCTCATTGCTGTAATGCAGACAGATGTTGATTTGTAATTCTCGTTTTCATTACCGTTACATGCTTTAAAAACACGATTTATGATTTATTTACGTTTTTTCTTGTGCATTAGAGTAATAAGAATTTGAGAAGAAAACATGCATTAGAGTCGCTGTCCTGTGGACCCGTGACTGCACGGGAGAGAAGATCTTTGCATTTCTATTGTTTCCTACAGAATCTATAGAATAACAGAGCAGTTTATTTGCAGTAGTTACCTCAACTAGTCGTGAACCATGAATCCAGTTCAACTAACATGTTAAGTGTGTTAGTTTACAAAAAAAACGATTTATTGGTGTGCCAAACGAATCAAATTCATTGTGTGTGTGTGTGTGTGTGTGTGTGTCAGTCTCTCGCCCGTGGCGGCTGGTAGTACTGTTGAGTGGGTCGAGGGCGGCGAGAATGTCCGTCTCCTCCTCGTCGAAATTCTAGAGAACTCTCATAATAAACATCTTCATCTTCCTGCAGATCAGTTAGCAGGATGTTACTAATACGGCAAATACAGTTTCACATCACACACAAAACACACACACACACACACACAAAACATGATTTCTTAACATTTCAAGTGTTGTGAATTTAAAATGATCAGTACAAATACACATAAGCCCCCATGAATTGTGTCATTATACTGTATCTAATATAATTATAATCCTTAAAGGGACAGTTCACCCAAAAATGAAAATACTTTCATCGTTTACTCACCTTTATGTCATTCCAAACCTGTCTGACTTTCTTTCTTCTGCAGAACACAAAAGAAGATTGTTTAATGAACGTTGGAAACCAAACAACACTGAACCCCACCGACTTTCATCGTATGAACACAAAACCCCAGAGACATTTCTCAAAATATCTTCTTTTGTGTTCCACAGAAGAAAGACTCACATACAGATTTACAACCAGATGAGAGAGAATAAATGATGACAGAATTTTTGGGTGAACTATCCCTTTAAGTACACTACATAAACACTAAGTGACCTGTCTGGAGACCCGTTACACATTCCTTTTGATCTTTTCCAGTAATAAGCTACTTTTAAACAGAACCTTGTTAAACATTTATCTTGCCCAACCACAAATTGAATGTAGTAAGCTGTTGTGTAAATAATACTGTTTCAAACTACAGGAGACTCAGTCACAGCTAGAAGAAAGTGAGATAGTGTTTGTTACTCACCCATACGTCCTCATGTAGAGGTCTGATGTTGTGAAGCAGAACCTCCTCACAGTTGCCATAGTCACTGAACACAACCACAGCTGTAGAGCCGGAGGGGTGGACCGCGTCGATCCTCGCCCGATAAAACTACAGCAAGCACACAATTCCTATCAATTATTGATCTGATGACCACCTCAAAATCCGATTATTCAAGTTGACTCTTATTTTAGAAAGGGTTTGAAACTTTCGTGTTTTATTTCACACGTGAAAGCGGTCATATATCATAACCTAAAGTTTTAAAGTGTCTTGAAAAAAGAAACCTGAAATGAAGGCTATTTACTGACCTTGTTATCTTCCCAGTAAAGCGCTAAGCACTGGTCGCCAGCCCTCCAGTTCGCATGACTGTTCGTGTCCGCCGGATCTCTCGGACCTTTGATCGGACCGGATCTTTTCTTGGGGGTGGAGTTATGCGTGTTGCTCTGTTTTGGGCCTGTGGACTGTGCTTTGATTGGACCGCTCCGTTTATGTTCCGTAACACCGTTGGCGAGGTGGACGCCTCCTTTGAACTGACCCGATCCCCCATCATCTGTACAGTCTTTTTTCACAGCTGTGCCGCCCGATGCATCTTGGGTACGATCAAAGTAGCCCGAACTGGGCCGGCCTTTCTTTCTGGTGTTGGGCTCATATCTACCTCTGGGGTCTGAGGCCGGCGCAGCAGAATTTGAGAACTTGGGTCCATTTGTTTGCTTCTTTTTAAAGGACGGAGCATCGGATCTTCCCGGGCCGTCCTGCTCTCTCCATCCACCGTTACGAGATTCCTGCTGGAATCCCTTTGAGGCCTGATGGACGCTTCCAGAGGGACCCTGCTGTTCCCTGCACCGTCCTGAGGAGTTTATATGTGAACCTTTAGCATCTCGACTGTCGTTTCTCCATTGTTCGGCCCCTCGTCTTTCTGTCCTCTCTCCATCTCTTTCTTTCTGTGGTCCAGAGAGGGCGGAAGACGGTGCCGGACTGGGTTTAGTAAAGTCTCTGTCTTTTTGGAAGCGTGGAGGTCTGTCGTTCCTCTGCGAGCGTCCTTCATTCCGTGGAGGTTGTTGTCTGGAATGAGGGGCGTCTCTGAACATCTGATCAGATGTGTACGTGAAGCTCATCTTAGCTTGATGGTCGTGTTGTGATGGCTGGTTCTTGGACTCTAGAGGAAGAAAAGGACAAAACTCTTAGGATTATTGCCAATTATCAATTTTCTCATTTTTTTAACTTCACTGGGTATCAATATTATATATTTATGGGTGACCAAGCACTCGAATAAATATCACATTAAATCCACTGCAATATTCATAATGTTGTAATTTTACATCTTCAGCAATATAATCTAAATATAATGTGAACATGGATATTTTTCTAAGCCCTAGTTAAAGCACAGACACTTATGTGTGTTGTGTGAAACTGGAGCATGCGTTTGATTCATCCTGGCGTGCAGCGCTGGAGAAGAATTACAAGAGAAACATCAAAAGGTAAAACGTGAAATGACTGGTGTGGTGAGCTTCCTGGAGGACTAAACGACTCATGAAAAGCCAAACTCACAGACGTCATGGCACACTTCACCAGAATCAGAATACTGAATATGAAAAGATTTGCGCTGGAAAACACATATTGGCTCTGTCTGTTTTCTCCTCTAGCCATATGTCAGACAGAGCTTAGCGGCCTGAGAGAGATTTATCTAAAGCTGACTAATAGAACGCTCTTCATTTGGGCCCGGCCATCTGTTTAACTGCGGTTCTGAAGCCCGCTGACAATTCAACGTGAGACGAGATTAAATACACTACCCGTACAGAAATGTACTGATACCTGGATTCATGCTTTTGTAACTGGAATAGAAAGAGAGCTTTATTGTTTTTCGAGGTGCAATTGATGTGTATTGATGTGAGACTGCACACACTGTGGAATGATGATTAAATGACCTCAAAGGGTCATTTGTTTGGTAAAACAGTGCAGGTAAAATCTCATTCATTTTACCGTCAATAGAAAATGTTCCCATCTTTGACTCGAGGAAGTCGAACAGTGTGCTGGGCGCTGATGGTCTTCCTCCAGCCTCCTCATCCTCACCCTGTCTCGAGCGTCCGCGTCCACGACCTTTTCCTGGCACAAATCACTCATGTCAGATTGAAAAATCGGTAACACTTTACAGTAAGGTGCTATTTGTTAACAATTAGTTAATGCATTAGCTAAAATGAATGAACAATGAACGATACTAATATAGAATTTATTAATGTTAGCTCATGTTAATTTCAGTATTTACTGATACATTATTAAAATCAAACGCACCGTGAATTAACATGAACGACTGTATTGACGTGAACTAACATCAGCAGGGTTAAATAAATACTGAAGAACTAAATTGTTAATTGTAAGTTAATGCATCTAATAATGTTAACTAACAGCACCTTATTGTAAAGTGTTACCGAAAAATATAATTAACAACAAACATTTTGGTGCAGAACATAAAATATTGATGATTTTACTCGTCTCTAACGAACATAAATCATTTTAGAACATTTTGTGCAGAGTAGATAAAACCAACAAACAAATAAGTAAATAAATAAAAAACTCAAAAGTGTGAATTTTGGCACATGTAGGGTGAGAAGAGGTTTATTATTTAGAAAATGTGCGTCGCTCTTGGCGCACAAATTAATTGCGGCTAATTAGTGGCTAATTCATATGAATTTGAATCACATATTTATTAAAGAGGAATAATGAAGCTCCACCCCTAAACATAATCATCACTGGCACAGATCCTACTAAAACAATGATGTGATGGCATGAGTCCACACAAATTTCATACAAAATGCGTTTTAAAAAACTGTTGACTATGTAAAACCGTAAATGAAACTGTTTAAAAGCTCACCTCGAGCAGGTGGACGGCTCTGCTCCGTCTGAGCCGTCTTGAGCTGGTTAGTTGCGGTGAGAAGAGAGTTGAGCGCCACCTCCACATCATTATTATTGTCCAGCAGGGCCTGTCTGGCCGCTTCTCGGTTAAAACCCATTTCCATGATGTCTCCGAGAGCTCGCTCATCGACCTTCACAAAACAAGACACGTCTGATGATCAACTTCACATGTGCATCACAATCATTATTATTCAATCAAACATTATTATTGTGAATGTCAGTCATCAGCCGATCGTTTATCCACAGAAGGCTTACGAAAGCTTTTCTACTGGCATTACAGAGAAACAATCTCACGTAAGAAGAAATTCTCAGAGACCTGAGATGATGTTTTGCAGAAACTGGACTAAAACAATTATGAACCAACAGAGAAACTTTCAGCATCAGTGAGGTCAGACGCTGGGTGACGTCTGACTGGCAGTCCACCGTCCAATTCACCTTAAATGTGTTCAGCTTTAGAACGTACTTTTGAGCATTCACTGTGCTAATGTACGAGATGCTGGAACAAAACACTGATAACAAGCAGAAATGTCATTTGGATTCTGGCAAACGTACAAATGTGTGTGTTTACTCCATCTGGACGTTCTCACGCTGTTTACTGCATTAAAGGGACAGTTCACCCAAAAATTCAGCCAAGACGTTTGCAAAACACCAGTGTGTGTCATCATGTTTGCTTCCTACCAAATCCCTGTAAACTCCTTCCGATTTGCTCTCCGTCCACGGCTTCTCTTGCTCATCTCTCTTCCTCTGATAAACATCTCGGTTCTTATAGGTGTAACCAGGATTGGCGAGATTTCCACCGGCGTTCCCTCCGCCACCAAACGTACGAGCCTGTCCAGACACCAAACAACAACATGAGTCCACAAAAAACTAAAGCTGATGCTGAAATGATACATTTGTACATTTCTAAGCACAGCCTGAAAATCAAAGATTGAAGAACATCAAGTTCACAGATGACCTGAGGACCGGTTACAAGAATCAACTCTCTCAATCAATAGAACTTATTAAAAGGTTGAACTTTAATTGCAGGGGATGAAAAATCATATTAATTCGAAATAAAATGTTGAAGTTGATTCTGTATCACGGGAAACCAAAATGTAAGTCTTGTATATGTATGCGCGAGTTATTTCTCGTTCCTTCTCACAGACGACATACATGAAATGACTGTAAACTCCGAAGGAAACCCCTCCTGTAAATGTTGATCAGATTCTCAGTGTGGGTGGGCTAGTCTTTCACATCATCTTTACACCTAATTTACTTAGTTTTTCACGATGAAATGACACGTGTGGACAAACCTCTTTACTCTTGGCCACCTCCGCGATGGCTGCCGTTCTCTGTTTGGCAAACTCATCGTTGTCTTCGGTGGTTTTGGTGGCGTTGGTGGTCTGAAGGGTTTTCCGCTGGTCTAGAGCTCTGCTGTCCACCTGCTCTTTATGAGCACACTTCTGATGGGAAATGACATCACAACATATATACCAGTGAGATTCCTGAATGAACCCGGGTCGCCCGCACATAAACATTGAACATGTTAAGGCATGTGCACAAATCCTGTTTGAAGAAAAGTATCACAGAGTCATGTCTTTACCTGTCCTAACGGAACAAAAGGAGGTGGTCCCCCCTCAGCGCTGACGTTCCTCCGGTTGTGTTTGTTGAGACTCTTTTGTGATAAAATAGAACATCTCATTAGCGAAGACGTTCGCTTTTGCTCTTCAACACAAACAACTGACACCAGAATAAAAATATTCAAGTCAATTTTATTTATATAGCAATGTCGAATTGTTTCATGGCAGCTTTACAGGAAGATAATGATAGAATACAGTAAAGTACATGGTGTGGAAAGAATAAGACCATTCTAATAAAGCAATGTTCATAGAATTAACAGAAACCTGAGCTAATCTAATATCAGCGGTCTCCCGGTGAGCAAGCTAACACGACCCAGTGGCGAGGAACCAAAACTCCAAAGATGAATACAGTGAGGGAAATAAGTATTTGATCCCCTGCTGATTTTGTAAGTTTGCCTACTTACAAACAAATGAAGGGTCTATAATTTTTATGGTGGGTTTATTTTAACTGATAGACACAGAATATTAAAAAAAATCAGGGGAAAAAAATGTTATATAAAGGTTATAAATTGATTTGCATTTCAGTCAGTGAAATAAGTATTTGATCCCCAAGCAAAACATAACTTTGTACTTTGTGGAGAAACCCTTGTTGGCAAGCACAGAGGTCAGACATTTCTGATAGTTAGTCACCAGGTTTGCACATGTGTCCGGATACATTTAGTCCACTCCTCTGTCAATCTTTAAGGTTTCTTGGCTGTCGCTCAGCAAATTGGAGTTTTCGCCTCCTTCACAGAGGTTCTATAGGACTAGGGTCTAGAGACTGGCTAGGACATTTAATGTGCTTCTCCTTAAGCCACTATTTGGTTGTCTTGGCAATATGTTTTGCGTCTTTGTCATGTTAAAGGCTCATCCATGACCCATCTTCAGTGACCTAGTTAAGGGGAGGAGGTTCTCGTCCAAGATTTTACGGTACACTGGCCCGTCCCTCAGCCCCTCAATGCGGTGAAGTCATCCTGTATACCTGTAGCAGAGAAAAAGCCCTAAAGCAGAATGTTTCCAACACTGTGCTTCTCTGTAGACATGATGTTCTTGGGCTCATAGTCAGCATTTCTCTCCCTCCAAACACAGGAGTCCATTTTGGTCTCACAGCAGTGCCAGCACTTTCGCCAAAGCCTTTTCTGAATCATTTTGATGTTCATTGTCAAACTTAAGACGAGCCAGGCGGGCCTTCTTGGGCAGGAGGACCTTGCGGGTGCTTCAGGATTTCAGTGTACTGTGGCATAGCGTGTTACCAATGTGTTACCAATGTTTTGCTTGCTAACTGTGTTCCCAACTGTCTTGAAATCATTAACAGGCTTCTTCCGTGTAGTTCTGGGCTGATCTTTAACCTTTCTCATGATCATCTTTACCCCATTGGGGAAATATTGCAGGGAGCTCCAGAACAAGGGCATTTGATAGTTATTTTGTATATCTTCTATTTCCAAATAATCACACCAACAGTTGTCTCCTTCTCACCAAGCTTCTGTCTGTAGCCTATTCAAGGTTTGTGCAGGTCTCCAATCTTGTCGCTGACATCCTTTAAAACCTATTTGGTCTGGACCATGGTGTTGGAGAGGTTGAACTGGAAGATACAGATTCTGTTGGCAGGCATCTTTTATATACATAACAAGCTGATTTAGGAGTACTTTCTTAAAGTGACAGGACTAATCTGTGGTCCATATAGGCACATAACCAATCTGTGGAGCCAGAATTCTTGCTAGTTGGTAGGGGATCAAATACTTATTTCACTGACTGAAATGCAAATCAATTTATAACCTTTATATAACATTTTTTTCCCCTGATTTTTTTAAATATTCTGTGTCTATCAGTTAAAATAAACCCACCATAAAAATTATAGACCCTTCATTTGTTTGTAAGTAGGCAAACTTACAAAATCAGCAGGGGATCAAATACTTATTTCCCTCACTGTAAATGGAGAAAAGACCTCGGGAGAAACCAGACTCAGCCGGGAGGGCCAGTTCTCCTCTGACGTGTCACAGCTGCACTCAGTCACTTTGATTAAAAGTAAATGTTTTTGATTAGTGAGGAGAGCTTATTAGTTCTAAATAAAACTGTCTTCGAGCTATCTGGTGTTCTGATTATTATTAAACATCATAAATCATATAAACCATCTGTTGCAGATCTGCCATCCCTGCTCAAACATAACAGATGAAGAATGACAGATGGATACAGAGTCAGTGACTTCACTGAATGTTCATCTTTAAGAAAGTCAGATTCTGCACTTTTCTATCACTTTAACATTACAGGTGTAGTTCAGGAGTAAAATCGTCTTATTCCGTTTTTCACGACCATCGTTCAACCTCTCGCTGACCTTCAAATTTCAACAGGCGGTATCTTTGAGACTTCACTAAATGACCTCTGTGATGATTGGCTAAGCTCTTTGCGTGTGGACTGAGTAACAATAACGCTGAGCTCTTAAAAGTCTTTGATGTGTAAATGTGTAAATGTTTCTGGGAGTTTGGTGTGTTGAACATGAAAGTATGTCACTGCGCATCAAACGTTTTCATGATACGACTCCTTTTTGAAAGATGTACAGATAATATTCTACATATCTAATGAAGTGTAAAGGAAAACAGGCACCTCACCCTCTGCAACTCCCATTTCTCAATCATGTGATCCACCTCGCCTCCAAGAACGGCAATCTTGGAATCGTCCAACAGCAGGATTCCGTTCTTAACCTGGACGTTTCCCAGAAGCTTCACTTTGGTTCCAGGCGGAGTGTTCAGACTGAAAGTGAAGCAGAAATCAGATCAATGTCAATTAAAAAAATGAAAGGGGAAAAATGACCTGTTGACAGCTTTCATGCGATTCACACATAATGAGGTATTTTGTCCTCATTTGGTGCCTGTGATGACTTTCCCAAAAGTGGCAAGAGACTCAGCATGTTCTCATAATTGCACTTCTCCGCTGCGGTTGCTTCTATTTCCCGGCTGTCAATCTGCACCCAGCTTCAGAAAGTGCGGGGCATTCGCTGTAAACTGGGATTAAGAACCGCCTGTATGACTTTAATTAAAGATTAAAGAGGAGGAATGGATCGAGCGAGCAGAGGTGTAAAGAGTACCTGAAAACCATACTTAAGTAAAAGTACAGATACCTTGCAGTGAAAATTACTCCATTACAAGTTACAAGTCACCAATTCCAAAACAACTTCAGTAAAAGTCTTTGAGTATCTGATTTTAACAGTACTTGAGTATTTTACTCATACTGAATGTAGGCTCAAAGCAGCACTAGTCCTCAACACTTAAGAGACACTTCAGTGAAAAACTAGAAACAGTTGATTTGTGAGGTGAGCAATCGCATTATTTTCTTAAATCATAATAAGACTGAACACCTCAAAATTGCAACAAATCATGGTCGACACCATAACCTACGTCATTACAAACACCCTAAGTCTCATTTAAGCTCAAGTGCTCATAAGTAAACTAAACTCATTCAAAAAGGTCTCTTCAATATAACGGATAAATAAAGTAATGTTAAGTAAAATCAAAAAGTCAAAGCCTTTTTGCACTGGACATGCTGGTTTGGGCTTCATTGCCAGCTTCAGTCATGTCCTCATTTCTCATACACTGTTAGCCCTTACCTGCCATTTCTACAGTAATATATTGGCAACACTGTTGCCAGCTAGTTACTGTAGGTGTTTTACAGTAAACTACTGCAATGGCTGTTTGAAGTTACATTATTTAAGAATCTATTAATGCACTTAAGTCACACAGTCTTAGATGAACATGTGTAAATATCAGATGAACACAATAAATCTGTCAAGATTTCACCAGAGGAGAATTAAACACAAACATCAATAACATCTTCACATATTACAGACACCACTTTCACTTTATTTCTGTCATCTGTGTAAGATCTTATTGAGATTTAACTCTAGTTCATAGTGGTTCAATTATGTTTTAAGTCACCATTATGGCGATCAGTGTTTGCTTTGGTTGGACTCTTTGACTTTCTTGTAGCTTTAAAATGTACACTTATACAATAACACGGAAAGGGACTTTACAGGAACCGCAACTTTATGTTTGCTTAGTAACTGAAGATACATCTGAAAGAATTCAATCATTAAATAATAATAATATAGCATTTAAGATTTATTAAGATATGTTTGGTAAAGTGATTACATGTTATAATGGAAAGATCTCTGTCAGAAAATCTTTCTTTGCAATTGAGACACAGTTAGACACTTGACATACAAACCTCATCAATGGTGACAAACAATCATGAATGAGTTTTGTACTATGTACCCAGCATGCATTGCAGCATGAAGCTGTTCAGTTGATTGTCACCATTGTTGAGATTCATATGTGAATTGTTCATTTCTCTGTGTCCGACTCATTCTATAGGTTAATATTTTGTCTATATAGTGTGAGAGCACTTTTGAAAATTGAAATACTATACATTCTTTTTACTGGTTTACATCACTTCATGGCAATAGTCCCACCATATGGTCAAATTTTGAGCAAACATGTTTAGAGCACATTTAGGAAGAGTTAGTTTTAAAAATAAGAGCTTTTGTAGATGTGTGACCTACAGTAACTAGCTGGCAACAGTGTTGCCAATATATTACTGTAGAAATAGCGGGTAAGGGCTAACCTGTATAAACCGCCAGCGATTGACATCTACCTGATACTGCACTCATATTCATATAAAGAAGCCATGTTGACAAGTTTTTGTAAGTTATGGCAAAATCCACAAGATTGTAGTACCTTCATGCCCTGTAAATGGCAATATTAATTATAAGATAGTGTGCATGCAAAATGTAATGTGTAATTGCATTAGTCATTACAAATGTAGTGGAGTAAAGAGTACATATACTTGTTCAAAAATGTAGTAAGTAGAGAGTAAAAGTTGCTAATATCTTTAATACTCAGTACAACTACAAAGTAGCCAAAAAGATACTTAAGTAAAGTAACTAAGTACATTTACTCCAATACTTTACACCACTGCCAAGATCATAGATGGAGCCTCAACTTCATGGAAGCAGAAATAACTTAGAGGCTGTTATCGCCATTCCTGCATAGTAATGCACTTTTTTAGTACTAAAAGCCTTAAATATGAGAAAATTGCTGCTCACAAATCACACACTACACATCACACACACAAACACACACCACACACACACACATCACACACACATCACACACACACACACACACAATCACCACACACACACACACACACATCACACACAATCACCACACACACACACACACACACACACACAAACACACACACACACACACACGCACAGGCTTTGGTTGACTATCCCCTGGGGACAGTCCATAGGCGTAATGTTTTTTATACTGTACAAACTGTATATTCTATACCCTATCCCTAACCCTAAAGATCATAGAACACTTTTTGCATTTTTAGATTTGTAAAAAATATTGTTCTGTACAATTTATTAGCTTTTTTGCCCATGAGGACCTCAATTTTGGTCCCCACGGTGACACGAGTCCCCATGTGTTGGTGTGTATTCAGGTTTAGGTCCCCACCGGGATATACAAACATGAACACACACACACACGCACGCACGCGCACACACACACACACACACAGAGAACAGACACTGATCAAGTCTCACTTTCTCAAGCCTCTCATTACAGACGTCTTGGGACTTTGACAGGATTCACGGCGCCACTGTGTGATGTGAACACGGCAAACTTTGCTTTTATTCGACAGCTTAAAAGATAAAGGCACTGATACGAAAACTAAAGCCGTCAAAAACACCGTCTAATCCAGAAGCTCCTATTACTGATCTGTACAGTTTCTGCTCTGACATCCATCTTTTATTTAAAGGTGTCTTTACCAACCAAAATAAAATCAATATCAATATAAATCATGTCGTTTCACATTGTCTGAAGAAAACAAACGTTAATACAGTTTCTGTGGAGTTGCTAGGGTGTTAGAAGAGCTCCACCATAATGAATATTTACCACAGTTTTAATGGTATAATGGCTTTTTACCTCTTATATTGGACCTGGAACTTCTCTTCAAAATCAAATTAGAGTAAAAAGTTCTGAAAAAATGACTTCTCAATATAAGCCGTGTGGGTAAATATAATTATTAAAGGTGTTTAAAGCATTAGAAACGTCAGATTTCGTGTGATTGAATGAAGTTGAAATGAACAGTGGACAGTTTCATTCTGTAAGATCAATGACAGGGATGGATGGAGAGAGAGAGAGAGAGACCGCTGGAATAAAAGGGGCTCTGTTCTTCAAACAGCGCGGCAGCGCGACAACACAAACTCCACCTGTATCCGCTGGCCGATCGCCACGACGACGGCTGATGCCCAACCAGAGCAGTAACGGAGACGAGGGATTGGTGGGGTTACAGCCAATCGGGTGGTCTCAGACTGGGGTTAAAGGAAGGGGAGTAAGAGAAGAGAGCAGAACAGGTCACTTGGGTTTGAGTTTGAGCTGAGAGAAAAGCTTTACAAGACCACAGCGTGTCCGATTTCCACCTGAGAGCACAACATCAAGCAGACAAACACTTATTGTGTTACTCCCTCTAAAACATCAATCATTGTGTTACAATACTTTCACACGACGCTCACTCTATACCAGTTTTCCTATTTATTGAATTAAAAAAACTTTGCTTTTTATTTATTGAGAAGTTTTTTCCAGTATTGTTTAACTAACACCGTGTCTACACCGGACGCGACATGACAACCTGCTTGTTCTTAATGGGTTTGTTGTGCCGCGCCGCATCCGGGGTGGACAAAACTTTAAATATCTTTTGTCGCGTTGGCACCGGTTGCATCCGGTGTAAAGAGGCGTGGAAATGTGGCCGCAGTAACAGACCGGTGTGCATTCACGAACGTCTCAAAAGTTAACAGCAACAACAATGATTATAAGTTTATGCCGTGACCTGCACACTTTTAAGAATATAGCGTTTAGTCGATCGTGATGAATTCTTATTGCAACCTTTGTTGTAAGTGCTGCTGTGTAATCTGTTTAATAATTATATGATTTGTTTAATAATTAATTGTTCATGATTTGCTAATCAATCTATTCATGATTTCACGATTTGTCTATTTCATTTAATGCACTCATGATACGAATATTAATATGTTAAAATCACATGTTTTGTTATGTTGTTTACTTTAAATGCATGACGCGACAGTGTGTTGCATTGAGCGGAAGTGACGAACTTAAGAGTTGGCGCTATGGACTGAGGAAGAGCGGATGCCTCGTGAGGCTCTGCTAATATTGACGGTATAAGATTATTATTGCTACCTAAACAACAGACTAAAGATCTCTTTCACAACAAGCAGCCAACGAGATATTTGTTATGTATATTCAATGTGCTCAATGTGTCATTTTGTATTTTGTCTGTTTGTATGATGTTGTACTATCGGCAGATGCATTTATGTGTTCATTGCAGTTCTTACGGCGTAAATGCATAACGAAAAGACGCTACAAAGGAAAGGAATAAACGCCCGTTCAAAAGAACTACCTGTGTTCTGTGGTGTTGGGAAAGAGCTACATTTGTAAACACGACAGCTTAATTCTTAGATCAGGCGGACCGTTAAAGAACGCGATACGCACGTCTCCCAGAAATCCTGTGAAATGCAACCAATCGGATGACAACTTCAAACGTGCTCAAGTGTTTCCAGAAAAGTGTGCCTTCTGCATCAGACATTTAGCCAACGGTTAGTGGCCGTTATGTCTGAGGCTGAGACGAAGAAATCACAAACATGGAGATGTTTGTGGAAAAAAACAAAGTCAGTTTAATGTCTATTGTGATGATAAAGTGTTATAAAGGCGTCCTCAAGTCCCATTTGTCATAACAAAATCCATGTCTCCTAGTTTATATTAAAAAATGCTCATGTTTATTATTTTATGCATAATTATTAGCACAACTAAACACATTTAATGAGGTTTTGTATAAGAAAATAGGGATGTGAAAGAAATGAGAATATTTCCAGACATGTAAAGCCGGCTTGTCACCAGGTCTGATTCTTAGCATTACGGGTTATAAGTGCACATTCATTTATTTTAATTCACAATTTTAACTTGGCAGATCAACATCTTAACAATTCAAAATGTTATTATAAATGTATTAAGCTGAAAAGTTATTTTTGCGCTTGTAAATGCAGTATTACCGTTACAAGAGCCACTGTGTGTGTCAAGACTTTTATCTATGCTATTAAAGTCCCCGTGAACCGGAAGTTTCGATCATTTTTACTTCCGTATTCTGATGCATTTCCGAGTGATATGGAATTTCTTATGAGAAAAATAGTTGCTTTCGTCTTTCTCTGTGATTTGATTTTGCATTTTGAAATGGAACTGGCAGCAGACTGACAGTTGAAGGGTAGGAGTTAACGGATGCTCCGCCCAAGCCATCTAACACACGTCATTTAAGATGGTGCATTAAGAAGTGCATTTTTAGATTTTAACTAAAGATTATGATTTTAGTAAAGAGAATGACCCACACATTGATAATTTATTTACAATAAACGCTGCAATATTTCATGCAAAAAAATTGGCATTGTCATTTTGAATTTCACTGGGACTTTAAAATAATTTCTAAAGCCATCTAACAAGCGGCTCAAATGCTCATTTAAAATAAAAACACTGCAGTAAAGCATAAATCAAGGCGACGCATTCTTGGTGTGAATGAAATCTTCACATATTTTGTGCAATAAAACACTGCTTTCCGCATTTCATTGTGACATTGATGAGTGAAAGAGTAAATGAAAAGAAGAAACATGACCCTGGAATCAGACACGGCACTCCTCGACCCTGAAGCACTTCTAGAGCATTTCAGAGCCAATGCCACAGTAAAACCCTTTCATGTGCCTCTCCACTACATCACACCGTCCTTTAGTCTGTCTCAAGACAATTACAGGAGCTCTCATTACATTAAGACTTATGATGAATCAAACCCAGACAATCTGGACCACTTCACTGTGTCTGACAAGCCAAGACATTATTTCAGTCGCAAGAACTGAGCTACAAAAATACATCAAAATCAAATAAATCGAATCTGTGCAGTATTTACTATAATCCTGATCTCTTTCATTAAAAACACAACTGTATTCATTTAGTTCTATGTATGAAATCCATGTTCTGCAACGATGGGTCACACACCTGATTTTGGAGAGCTGTTTAAACTCAAGGCCGGCGCAGGTGACGTGGCCGTCCGTCATCTGGACACGAAGCAATCTGGGTGCCGCCTGAGACTCCTCGTGATCTTTAGGAGCTGAAACATTACGAATCTTCTGCACCTGAAGAACACAGGGACCCTCCAGCTGGGACAGAGCGAGACACAGTTACCAGACCGAGCAATCATCTTCTGGTTTTACAAGGATTTAGCTTTATGGACACATAAAAAAGCCGGAGCTGCACCTGTTTCTCGGCAGATATGCACAGTATGAGCAGAAGAATGTGAACAGACCCTTCTCTGTATGAGCGGTTTGGCTATTCTTATCTCACATTTGTTGTGGGCTTTGTGCAGGACAGTCAGGTTGTCCCACAGCATACCTGAATGTGTGCACATGGGCATTCTCATGGCAGAACAGACACGAGTTCCTCCCCAAACCGTTAAATAGCAAGCACACGGTGCTCTTAAACATCACTGTTGGGCGTAGCATTCTGATTTGTTCTGACTGAAATAGCCAAACCTGTTCAATCGAGGGGCGTCCTCATTCTTTTGTAGCTTCCAATAAAGAACATGAGGCAAGGTTTGGTAAATAACACAAATTAATGGTTCATTCGCAACATGAACTCTGATGTGCTTCCATTGCAGTCGTATTAGAATTTCTTTCACGCTAGCGTCACCTTGTGGCCGTCAACCGCAAGTGCATACACTGGGTGTACTAATTCCCTGCAGTTTGAGGACTATGTGGTGATGGATTTGCAGTGTCCACATGAATGCCTTACCTTCTCTACCCGGCCGCTGTTGATGTCCGCAGGCAGGAAACTCTTTCCTATGGGTCTCAGATCACTCTGTGGATTATATAAAGCCTTATTATGAGCACTGCGTTCATCAAGGTGTGCCAGCTTCTGTGTAGAGCCAACACCCATGACACAAGACAGAAAGGCCAAAGAAAGGTCAACATGAAACTTGGAATGTTCTGGGTTCTGTTAAACAAACATGCTTACACAGCAAGCATTATAATGGGGCAAGGCACAATACCAGAGTAAACATTCAAGTACACACAAAAACTCATGTTAACATAAGACCAGTGTGACAAACTCATTTCTTTTGTATAATGGGAGTATAAGAAAAGAGACACCGGTGAAACCCACTATAAATTCAGCTGCCTACAACATCATGAAAAGTACATAACACAATAATCTTCTGTGTTTTTACATTTCTGCTTTTGAAGTCTCCAGAATGTTTTGCCCTACAGACTTCTATTGTAAAAGGCAAATGTTGTTCGACAGACCCCTGAACATTCCTTTAACGGCCCCAAAGACAAACTTACATTTAGAGCTACTTGGATGATATGAGCAGGTGATGCTTTCTCAGTGTCTGAAGAACTCTTACACTCCTCGATTCCTTCATCTGTCAGGTACCTGAGAATACATTGACATTTTACGTTTAGGCGCTTTAACCCACAGTGACCTACAAAAAATCAGGTGATAAGAGAATCGTCATATTTAATCCCATAATTTCTGAACCACGTGCCACAGCAATACCAGGGTTTGTCCACATGGCATTTTCAACATACGATACACATACCATTGTACATGGCTATTTAATGCAGACTTTTTATTCGCATTAATGGGTTTAAGGTTTATGAAGAAAAGTGTATATCTGAGCCAGTGTTCATTGTACTGTAAATATTTCAGCATAAATCTTAAATTTTACAGACATCATTCATTGTTTTTCATGCTATTTATTTAACATCAAATAAGTCACAATAATTAACACAAAAGAGTTTGAGATCATCAACTTTCCAAGCTATCCATCAAAACACATGACATTACAAACTCAACTATATAACTTTAAAGAACACTCAACACTTCATCATAAACTCATTTAGGCTGAATTCAACATGTGGCTTATGTAAACATGGGGCAGTCTTGACAGATTCCCTCTAAACTGTCAGAAACTTGAACAGCTGATGTAGAAAAAATGAACTGTAACACAAACAACAACATTACAATGAAATATTTCAATAACTTTATATATAATAATGGTGTGCTATTCATTTAGCCGCCAACTGCAACCAACACGTTAAAATCCACAACAAGCACAAACTTTTAAAATGACACAAAATGTGCGCGGTTGCTTAAACTGGAGGGGGGAATAATTTTAAAAAACGACATCTTTTATTATGTGATGAAGTAAACTGATGTAAACATTAGCTAGCATGACTAGCATGCTAACAGCAGACAGTGTGCCGTCAGTGCGCGTGAATGACTCACCAGCCCTCATGAACGAGCGCTGAGCGCAGGTCACACATCTTCACGTGTACTGATGAAGGATCATATAAATCACTGTGTCAGATATCGCATCGTGTATCGTTCACGCGTTTATTCCCGCACGGTTAGCCGATACTGCTTCTGCTACTGCTGACACAAAGACCGATGACGTGCGGCGCAAACTTCTGACACGTCACAGGTCGAAATTTGCTGACGTAGAACTCGAAAATCACAATTCATTTTTTTTTGTAACGAGTTTTTGGCATTTTCATTTTTCTAATTAATATATATATATATATTATGGAAATTATGAGTCGTATGTGTAAATTCGACTATCCTACACATACAAGTAGTATTAACGTTACACGAAGATATGAAAACTAGAGTAGTAAATAATACATAAGACTAGTCTTACCAGTTACTCATATTTAAATTAAGGATCAAATATTGTCTGTTTACAAAGCTTATTACTTAAGAGTAATACAGCCGTGGAAAAAATTAAGAGACCATTCCAAATGTTCAATTGAAGTGTATTTTTGCCTGTTCTTGTTGAATTTCAACTAAATCAAAGCTCAGGAGTGACAAAGTAATTCAACAGCAATGTGAAAGACTGACAGCATAACAAAACACATGAAAGTTCCGTGATATAAACCAAGCTTATCACATAAAAATAATTTTGAACTGTTCCTAAATACAATACACATATTACTGTTGTATTGCTTAAAGTGAATATGAACCTTTTTTTGTAGTATTTGAGGTCTGAAAAAATATAGTTAGAAAAATCACTGGAAGAGATTCAGGGTAATGTTCAAAAAGTTTATTCTTGCAAGGAGCAACACAGGCGAGAAAAAGCTCAGCATGGTTGCTCAGAGGGCACTAAACAATAGACAAGAAATAAACAACATATTCCAATAAATATAGAGCGTCTTTTCTGTTATTTTGACCTGTTTCGTATTCCAGTTTTCGTTCTCTGCAAATAGAAACAATGTTTTTATTTGAATTTTTGTTAAAACATATTGTTAGTAGTTCACAGAGTGAAACAAAATGATCCTTTTACCTCCACAGCTGTATTTAATTCTTTGTTCTTCTACGCCCATCTTAGCAGACATATGCCAAATAAATCACTTTGATCTGATCAAGTACCACTGTGGTCACAGATTGTACCCATAGTTATTTTTCATGGAAATATGATGGAGCATCAATCATGCTCTAACCTTAATCGCCTACTTTAGCTGATATCACCCTACCTGCCAATCAACCCACACGCAAGAAACATTTTCTTGCACTTTTTATTACCTGTATGCAATCCAGCCCTAGACAGGAAGACAGAAGGATGAGGAGCAAGAGTTGGTAGGGAATACTTGGTTTTAAGGACTCAAATTATGACGTTTTTGTTGCTGTTGCTTCTTTTAATCAGTTTCCATACAAATACACATATAATTTTTACACAAACACACATCATGGTACCAATCAACCAGCACCACAGGCCAGTTTGCTGTGTGATCCTACAGAGACCAGTTTAATGCCATCATGCTATTTCCACTGTAGCGAACACCTTAACCTGTAATATCTTCAGAGCGTGGATATCAGAATGATAAAAGAATGGAAACCCTCTCTCTGTATGAGGGGTTGTCAATGCGTGAAGACATTTGTTTGTCACAGGATCATAGAACGACACTCTTCTACCGTGACAGTCCAGCGGCACTCTTACTCTCTGAAGCTTCTTCTCAACTGTAAAGGGAGTGTTGGGATTCCCTGGAGATATTTATGATCCCTGTGCCACAAACACAAGACATTATCTTCAAAAAAATCTCCTGTCCTTGGGTTTGTTGCTGTGGTTAATCCAATAATCCAGTTTGAATTGTTCCCAGTCTCCACATCCCAGCAGTGTGTTCCTGAGGTAAAACCCTCTGAACCAAGGACACGGGAATGCTTCAATCTCGCAGGATTTCTTGGAAGTAGTTGCGAGGTCCGAGTGCTTCTCAGACTTGTCAGATCATCAGATAGGATAAGATATGAATTTGCAGTGTTGGGATCCAGAATCACGGGGGCTGATAAAATAATTTAAAGTTTTTATTTCATGTTAATCAAACCTACATAACCTATATATAGTATTGGTTTGCTAACGTCCCAAATAAATGACACGTGCAAGATGCAGTTCAGTTTAATCACCCATGCAGTTACACATATGAAGTGACCAGATGTGTTAAGCATTTGGTCATGACACTAAATATTCACCTTGATGTGATCAATCGTGCTATCGTGCTCCACTTTCATTTCTTCATCATGTTTAAGCTTCTCTTTTCAGGCCTTCAGTGCAGTAGTGATTTCCTCCTTGAATTTAAGGTTAAAACGTGTTTGCATATTCATCTAAATAAAACATTGATGTCTGAGAGTAACTTGTCTTACCTTGTATGATGAAACAATTTCATTCATGGGGTGAAATGTGTGATTGACATGTTTCTGTGAATCTCTACACTCTAAACAAACAAGCTCTTTATCCTCCAGGCAGTAAAGTTTGATTTTCTCATCGTGTCAACTGCAGGACTCCTCAGACACAGAGGTCATTTGAATGCTCCTCTGTAAAAATGCCTCACACAAGTTTTTTAATGCAAGATCACAAATGAGGCTTATCTCTTGAGGATTTTCTCCTGCGGACAGGACAGTCTTGAGTATTCATCCCTCTCCTGAATTGTTGGAGACATTCTTTACACAAATTATGACCACATGACAGAAAAACAGGATCCTTGAAGATTTTGTAGCACACGGGACAAGTGAGGTCTTCTTCAGGTTGTGAATCCATTCTCTGTTTTTACAACAGCTCAACCTTCCCACATTTTATTTCATTTACTTCAATTTCACTTGACTTTTATTTCACTTTTTGAGATTTTCCAATAAATGCAAGTGGTTCTTTTTTAAATCTGTTTTAAGAGTTTTCCAAGTCGAGTTCCAAGAAACTCCCAGAAACTGGGAAGACAATCAGTGTGGCAGGAAAGAGAGAAATAATAAGAGTCATTTAGGTTTAGCATTATTACAAGATTTTCTCTAAGATTGAGAGAATCATAATATCTATGTCATGAAATCATAACAGGGTTCTTCATGGGCCATGTCCTGTTCAGGATTCTGCCATATTTGGTCAAATGTTTTAATAATATTGCCATGCTATTACTGTATTACTAATGTATACTTTGAGTTAAAACATGTTTCGCTTAAATATGCAATATGTGTAAACAGTGCTCATAAACAGCTGTAGCCCCGCTTGCAATGAATAGATGCTTGGACCCGGAAACTGTATTCCTCACGTCACCATAACTATAGTACACCACGCAGTTCTTGAAATAAAGACTTTGCGAGTTAATATGGTTGAACACTTACATTAGCGCAACGAGTTTATAGCTAACGTTAGGTAAACAAACAGTAACAACCCCAAAAATAACGGTAACGTTAGCTAAACACAGACATGAGATAATGTCACACAAATTTAATTTTAAGTAAAGACAAAAATAAATAGTCACACTTACAGGTTGTGATTCGGTGGAGTTTACAGGTCCAAATAAAGTTGGTATTGCAACATCTTTTAAGGAAAGACGTTTAATGTATCCTGCAGTAAAGGCGCCAAGATTGATGAAGCAATCTTCGGTAAAATGACGCGCGCAAAGTAAAACGTTCGGTTTATACTCCTTTGGTGTCNATGGTGTCATTGAGCCATGTTTCTGTGAAACACAGCGCAGCGGAGTTGGAAAAATCTTTGTTTGTCCTGGTGAGTAAGAGTATTTCGTCCATTTTGTTGGTAAGGGAGCGGACATTCGCCAGGTGTATACTCGGCAGCGGGGTCCTAAATCCGCGTCGTCGGAGTCTGACGAGCGCACCCGCTCGCTTTCCCCGCTTGCGTCTTTTAGAGCGTTTGTACAGAGCTGCCGCTCCTCCGAGTAAAATGTCCAATAAGACGTCTGAATTTTCAAAATTAGGGAAAAGATTGATAGAAGGGCATTGCTTAATGTTAAGCAATTCGTCCCTGGTAAAAGTGATTAAAGAAGAGTAGCTTAAAACAGGAAAAACAAACAAAAAAGACATAAGTACTAGAGCACTCCAAACCGAGGCAGCCATCCGCGGCGCCATCTTGAATGTCAATAAATAAACCTGTCTGGCTGATAACCCTTGTCTGTGAGTCTCTCTACCCTTACAAGTGCATCAATTCAAATGGTTCTGAGAGAAAGAACCAATGAAAAGAGCCTCTGCCAATGACCTCAGACTGTGTGTCCGTACAGATATGTGTGATATATCATATATCAAGATCTCTGATAGTTTACAGTCGTCACAACACATCAGAACTCATCTGATAGCAGCCAGTCGTTCATTCAAACGAGACATTCAGTGACATCAACACATTTTTACCAGAAACACAAGCTGTTAAACTCCCAACACCGACAAAGTCCTGGAGCTCCTGACAGGGTCACATCAGTGGCAAGTGAACAACACACACACACATGACATGAAGAGTATTGTGTTTTATTGTACATGTGTATACATTACAGACAGTCATATAGAAATACTTCAGTGTCTCTGTGTGAAATAACTGTGAAATAACTCATTCTAGACTCCTAAAATCTGTTTCTTCTTCTTTTCTACAGTTCAACCTGTCAAACTACTATTCTGATGATGTGTTGTTATAGTGTCGCTTAATACAGTATTTTAATCATGCATCTACAAACACTACTGCAGATAAATACACAAAAGTCTGTCAAATATACACAAATAGACATGAAGATACACAGACAAGTGAGAATCACATGAAAACACTTGACACAGCCGTGAGTCTACTGTCCATTATGATGATGGTTGTGTTGTTCTGGTTGTGTATCGTACAGAAATCTGATGTGTGTCTGATCTACGACAGCAGTGAAGAGACGGCAATACATCAGCAGCATCAGTCCTCATGAACAAATACAATAAACAGTCAGCCAGAGGATTCAGTTACAGCAGACATTCAGCAAATCTATAGACTTTTAGAAATGACAAAGTTTTCCTAATCTCATTATTAGTGATATTATTAATAAAACACACAACTGAGAACGGGAGGATGATAAACGTGTAACTGAGCAGCACGAGGAACAAAGTGCCCAAAATCATTCTGCGTTTGTGAGACGTCAGTGATATGGCGTGAGAAAGACCCCTCCATGTACCAACAAAACACAGAATGATCACTGGATAGGGGCTCATACACGCTACAGACTGCCAGAGATACAGACGAGATGGTCTTATTGTCGCAAAGATCAGAGGCACAAACCAGATGAGGAGAGAAATCAAACAGGAGGATTTCAGTGTCTGGTGAGTTTTGAACCAGATAGGATGAGACACCAAAAGATATCTTTCAAACGCCACACATGCCATCAAATACACTCCCACAATCAGAGAATATCCATGTGCAGACAACAACATCAGCGTCCAGTCCCGTGTCATTAATATGAGACAAATCATCTGTATGAGATCTGAAAGAATCAAATGAATCACAAAAACTGAAGCAGCTCGACGAGACTTGATGAGAAAACACATCGCATACAGAGTTAAGAGCATGATCGGAATCTCAACCGCTGAAAGAGTCCAGACGAACACTGAACGAGCCAATGGCTGTTTGTCACGAAAACTCCAAGATAACTCCATCTGTTTACGTATCAGTGAATCATTGGACCAATCTGATTGGTTGTTGGTGATGTTGTAGTCTGTCATGATGTCTGATTGATGGTGGTGATGTTGTGTCGTGTCGTGATGTGAAAGTGTTGAGAGTCGGCACTGAAATAATAACAAACCTGTGGTGAGTTTGACTCTGTGAAGAAACATGTTTCACAAACACAAATACACATTCATGTGTGACTGATGTTTACACACAATATCATGTAGTTGATTACAGATTTGGGATGAGGTTCAACAAACAACAACACAACAATATAATAGACAAAAACTGTAGAAATCCAAACTTTAAGATTGCTCATCAAATCTGTGTAAGATAGTCACCGCAGTTGGGATAAAAGTCTTTTTCTATCTGGTGTTTTTCATCAAAGCTTCTTTCTTTGCTAAAACATCAAAACTCCTCAATTTCAGCAAGAAAACAAAAGCGTTTTGAGTCCCGTCTGAATATTTATCAAAGATGAATTGAGAATGAAGGTCTAAGCCAAAGTATTGAAGAGATCTCACCTGCTCAATCTCTTGTTTTGATCACTTTTCAGGTTTTCAGGTTTTCTATCCTTTGTCCAAACTACAAAAAAAGAGAAAATTAAAAGACTTTCTAGTGATTGAACATCCTTCACACATCCCACCAATGCATATCATCTGCACATTTCATCAGATCACTAATATCACCCGTCATCTCATTTATAAACACTTTCATTCAGTCAAAGACAAAGAACATTTAATCACGTGTTTCACATCAACTCTCAGAGACACTAGAGATTAAAACACAGACAGATGTGATGAAGATGATGATGATGATGATGATACCTGGAGTCAGATTGTGATGCAGATGTTGTTCAGATGATGATGATGATGATGATGTTACCTGGAGTCAGATTGTGGCTTCACATCCATTAATGCTCAGATGTTGTTCAGATGATGATGATGATGATGATGATGATGATGATGTTTATAAATGAATGAAGACTTGATGAGGAGCTGAAATAAAACACAATAAATAATTACATTTGACTTGATTTCATACATGATCTTCTCAACACACTAGAAATAGAGATGAATGAATATCCGATCTACAGATCAGACAGACAGATGTGGTGATGATGATGATACCTGGAGTCAGGTTGTGATGCAGATGTTGTTTATGGGCTGTTGGTGGGTCTTTTATAGTCTGACTGAACTCAAACGTCACATCAGATGGAGAGCGATTGAGTCACTTAATGACACGAAACCTCAAAACTGCATTAAACATCATCATCTCTGTGTAGTGCAGATGAAACCGCACGTGTAACACAGCATTTATCAAACCAAACACATCAAGACATCAACAAGCAGATTTCAGAAAGATGTTGGATGAATCTGAAATGCAGTCAGTGATTTACTCACAAATCTATCACAACATGTTTCACAAACAACAAAACAACATGTGCAGAACAAAAGTGTTTCTTCTACTGTATAAGAAATATTGTGTGGTGATCAGATTCATGTGTTTATTAAAATCATATCATCTGTATTTACACTTTCACATGATCTCATCTCATTGATCTTAAAGAAGGATGTTGACTCATATACTGTAGAATATCATCCACTGATACTGTCGGCTCATCTCAAAAATACACCATGAAGTGTGAAATAGAATTGAAAAGAATTTGATGTATTTTATTATGAACGTCATGAGCACTTTGATAAAGACTGAGACACTTTATATGTCACAGACATTCTACAGAAATACAGTTTCAATACAACTATCAAATGTCATTTTAACAAATGTGAACTGATAAATGAGTAATTATGTCTAAACTCACAGAACTTTCACCTGTCTGACCTAAAAACAAATCAAATGTTTAAAAAACATAACAATGAACTGAACATGAAGAGTCATAAAGCAGATACTGGAACTATAAACCATCTCCTCTATTAGAATTGTGAAAACTGAGGTTTCTGTGTTTGATTTTCATGCATTTTTCATCAGTGTTTGTTCATTTTACACGTCATCTTGTTATTAGTTTCATCCATTAGGGTTTAACCTCAGGATCTGTGGCTCATCTCTGTCTACAGAGCTTTCAGAGTGACACTCCCTGTTGACAAAACTGCAGATGCTGGGTTAGGTGTGTTTTGATGCTGGTTTGTGCTGGTTTAAGCTGATCATGTGCTGGTTTAAGCATGGTTGGCTGGTTTAAGATGGTCATGTGCTGGTTTAAGATGGTCATGTGCTGGTTTAAGATGGTCATGTGCTGGTTTAAGATGTCATGTGCTGGTTTAAGATGGTCATGTGCTGGTTTAAGATGGTCATGTGCTGGTTTAAGATGGTCTGTGCTGGTTTAAGATGGTCATGTGCTGGTTTAAGATGGTCATGTGCTGGTTTAAGATGGTCATGTGCTGGTTTAAGATGTCATGTGCTGGTTTAAGATGGTCATGTGCTGGTTTAAGATGGTCATGTGCTGGTTTAAGATGGTCATGTGCTGGTTTAAGATGGTCATGTGCTGGTTTAAGATGGTCATGTGCTGGTTTAAGATGGTCATGTGCTGGTTTAAGATGGTCATGTGCTGGTTTAAGATGGTCATGTGCTGGTTTAAGATGGTCATGTGCTGGTTTAAGATGGTCATGTGCTGGTTTAAGATGGTCATGTGCTGGTTTAAGATGGTCATGTGCTGGTTTAAGATGGTCATGTGCTGGTTTAAGATGGTCATGTGCTGGTTTAAGATGGTCATGTGCTGGTTTAAGATGGTCATGTGCTGGTTTAAGATGGTCATGTGCTGGTTTAAGATGGTCATGTGCTGGTTTAAGATGGTCATGTGCTGGTTTAAGATGGTCATGTGCTGGTTTAAGATGGTCATGTGCTGGTTTAAGATGGTCATGTGCTGGTTTAAGATGGTCATGTGCTGGTTTAAGATGGTCATGTGCTGGTTTAAGATGGTCATGTGCTGGTTTAAGATGGTCATGTGCTGGTTTAAGATGATCATGTGCTGGTTTAAGATGGTCATGTGCTGGTTTAAGCTGATCATGTGCTGGTTTTAAGATTGATCATTTATCTGTTTTTAAGATGGCCCTTGGCTGGTTTAAGATGATCATGTGCTGGTTTAAGATGGATCATGTGCTGGTTTAAGATGGTCATGTGCTGGTTTAAGATGGTCATGTGCTGGTTTAAGATGGTCATGTGCTGGTTTAAGATGGTCATGTGCTGGTTTAAGATGGTCATGTGCTGGTTTAAGATGGTCATGTGCTGGTTTAAGATGGTCATGTGCTGGTTTAAGATGGTCATGTGCTGGTTTAAGATGGTCATGTGCTGGTTTAAGATGGTCATGTGCTGGTTTAAGATGGTCATGTGCTGGTTTAAGATGGTCATGTGCTGGTTTAAGATGGTCATGTGCTGGTTTAAGATGGTCATGTGCTGGTTTAAGATGGTCATGTGCTGGTTTAAGATGGTCATGTGCTGGTTTAAGATGGTCATGTGCTGGTTTAAGATGGTCATGTGCTGGTTTAAGATGGTCATGTGCTGGTTTAAGATGGTCATGTGCTGGTTTAAGTGGTCATGTGCTGGTTTAAGTGGTCATGTGCTGGTTTAAGATGGTCATGTGCTGGTTTAAGATGGTCATGTGCTGGTTTAAGATGGTCATGTGCTGGTTTAAGATGATCATGTGCTGGTTTAAGATGGTCATGTGCTGGTTTAAGCTGATCATGTGCTGGTTTAAGTTGATTGATCATGTGCTGGTTTAAGATGATCATGTGCTGGTTTAAGATGATCATGTGCTGGTTTAAGATGATCATGTGCTGGTTTAAGATGGCCATGTGCTGGTTTAAGATGGCCATGTGCTGGTTTAAGTTGGTTCATGTACTGGTTTAAGATGATAATGTGCTGGTTTGAGCTGGTAATGTGTTGGTTTAAGATGATCATGTGTTGGTTTAAGATGATCATGTGCTGGTTCTTCACCAGTTTAAACCAGCACATGACCTGCAGATTAAAGCAGCACAAACCAGCAAAAAGCATGGATGTTGTCTTTGTGCAGTGGCAGTGGCTATGTTTCTTATGAGATTACCCAGTTGAAATTTGAAGAAATATTGTTATTGGGTTGTTAAGTGGTGACGTGAGGAATACAGTTTCCACATCCAAGCATCTATTCATTTCAAGTGTGGCTACAGCTGTTTATGAGCACTGTTTACTCATATTGCATATTTAAGCGAAACATGTTTTAACTCAAAATATACATTACAGTCACCAGGCTCACGGAATTTCCGACATCAATATTTGAATAAATTATGAAAAAGAAATTGCTGACTGGCCATGTGGGATTTCGTAGCGAAGATAAGAGTTACGATCTCGGTTTCCGATAGTTTTAAAGCTTGACATGAAAGTATATTAACATTTTGTTGTTGTTTGCCTATTGCATCTTATTGAGCATTTGGACCCGGAACCAGTAGCCTATATGACCTCCCATATGGTGGTGCGTGACATCAGGCTTATCAACCGGATAAGAAATCATAATATTAAGATATTGTTATTATGAGATTTTCTCTATAATTATATATATTTACAGTAATAGCATGGCAATATTATTAAAACATTTGATCAAATATGGCAGACTCCTTGCTTCCATAGAAACCTAGCAGGAAGTGACCCATGAAGAACCCTGTTATGATTTCATGACATAGATATTATGATTCTCTCAATCTTAGAGAAAATCTTGTAATAATGCTAAACCTAAATGACTCTTATTATTTCTCTCTTTCCTGCCACACTGATTGTCTTCCCAGTTTCTGGGAGTTTCTTGGAACTCGACTTGGAAAACTCTTAAAACAGATTTAAAAAAGAACCACTTGCATTTATTGGAAAATCTCAAAAAGTGAAATAAAAGTCAAGTGAAATTGAAGTAAATGAAATAAAATGTGGGAAGGTTGAGCTGTTGTAAAAACAGAGAATGGATTCACAACCTGAAGAAGACCTCACTTGTCCCGTGTGCTACAAAATCTTCAAGGATCCTGTTTTTCTGTCATGTGGTCATAATTTGTGTAAAGAATGTCTCCAACAATTCAGGAGAGGGATGAATACTCAAGACTGTCCTGTCCGCAGGAGAAAATCCTCAAGAGATAAGCCTCATTTGTGATCTTGCATTAAAAAACTTGTGTGAGGCATTTTTACAGAGGAGCATTCAAATGACCTCTGTGTTTGAGGAGTCCTGCAGTTGACACGATGAGAAAATCAATCTTTACTGCCTGGAGGATAAAGAGCTTGTTTTTTTAGTGTGTAGAGATTCACAGAAACATGTCAATCACACATTTCACCCCATGAATGAAATTGTTTCATCATACAAGGTAAGACAAGTTACTCTCAGACATCAATGTTTTATTTAGATGAATATGCAAACATGTTTTAACCTTAAATTCAAGGAGGAAATCACTACTGCACTGAAGGCCTGAAAAGAGAAGCTTAAACATGATGAAGAAATGAAAGTGGAGCACGATAGCACGATTGATCACATCAAGGTGAATATTTAGTGTCATGACCAAATGCTTAACACATCTGGTCACTTCATATGTGTAACTGCATGGGTGATTAAACTGAACTTCATCTTGCACGTGTCATTTATTTGGGACGTTAGCAAACCAATACTATATATAGGTTATGTAGGTTTGATTAACATGAAATAAAAACTTTAAATTATTTTATCAGCCCCCGTGATTCTGGATCCCAACACTGCAAATTCATATCTTATCCTATCTGATGATCTGACAAGTCTGAGAAGCACTCGGACCTCGCAACTACTGTACTTCCAAGAAATCCTGCGAGATTGAAGCATTCCCGTGTCCTTGGTTCAGAGGGTTTTACCTCAGGAACACGCTGCTGGGATGTGGAGACTGGGACAATTCAAACTGGATTATTGGATTAACCACAGCATCAAACCCAAGGACAGGAGATTTTTTTGAAGATAATGTCTGGTGTTTGTGGCACAGGGATCATAAATATCTCCAGGGAATCCCAACACTCCCTT